>NC_092815.1:175463031-175690531 GCF_023375885.2 Dermacentor andersoni | reverse complement strand
GGCCACGGCGGCCGCATTTCGATGGGGGCGAAATGCGAAAACACCCGGGTACTTAGATTTAGGTGCACGTTAAACAACCCCAGGTGGTCTAAATTTCCGGAGCCCTCCACTACGGCGTGCCTCATAATCAGAGAGTGGTTTTGGCACGTAAAACCCCATAATTTAAATTTTTATCTGGGGCTCGGGCTAAATTTTGTTCACTAGCTAAGCCTACGCTGTTGTGTCTTCCAGTCGGCATCATTCGTGTCGTCCACAGCAGTGTCAGACTTCTTTGTCATATGTGGTTTAGGAATAACTATTGGATTCTCGTTTTCTCTCCATCTCATGTATTATAGAAGGCGCTGGTTTTCCCTGTCGTTACAGTTAACCAAATGAGCCAAGCTGTTTTTATTTCGTTGAGGCACGATTCCTGGATATGACTTCCTCTTGAATTGCTACCACATTATTGCTCTTCAGTTCATTAGAGATCATAATTCCCTATTACTCTAAGCTAAAGTTAGGGCCTAAATTCGCCGCTGCATTGCCACTTATATTCTCAAGCCTCTGCAAATATCTTGTAATGTCCGCCAGCAGCACTATGCCGTTCGCATCCATCAGCCCGGGTACCATCTGCTGCGCCTTTTGCCAATCACGGATGTAAGATAGATAAAACCTAATTCCCTCCTTTCCAGTCGTCTTTCTATATGTTGGCAGCGACAAAATTCTCTCTGGTAATTTCAGAGCGCAGCTCTAAGTCGCCCGTTCCTGTGGCGAGCGTCGGCGTCCCTCGTCCTACTTCGGCCTAACCGAGCGAACGAGCACAGCGAAATATTAAAGAGAACGCGGAGCGCAGCGGGGGGTGAAAGACGCGAGGTGGAAAGCGGAGGAGGGTATGACGAAAGTGAGAGAAGAAAAGCGTAGTGTGGCGACGATGGCTACGAGATGGCGCCAGAGTATAGCGCGCGTTGTATGGGAGGTCTGTCTGCAGCGGCTGCATGCTGGGAATGGAGCCCACGCGTCACCCACGCGCTGGCTCTCGCGATCTCCAGATTAGCGAGGTCGTCGCGCCGCGCTTCGCTCCTTTTGAAACGTACCGCACAAGACAGGTCTAGTCCGTCTACCACACAAGACAGGAATAGCCCACCGCCCCAAGCAGGGTGGGCTGTTCTAGACATTGACTAATTCCGCCCCATTGTCGAACTCGCCCGTCTTGCGAGCGCTGATCAGCCCTGAGCAGGCCCAGAGGGCTGCTACAAATTCTCTGGCTGTCTCAAAATGCCGCCATCACCAAATTTGACGATATTGCAGAATTTGACACCATTCAGAACGAGGAGCATTAAAAAAATTGCTGAAGTAGAAATGATGTTCCAGAAGAAAAGCCGCACCGCCGCGATCTTAAGAGAGACATAATAAAACAGGTCATAGTGAAGGAAAACGTCACAAAGAAGCGCTTTTATAAAACCCCACAGATTTTAACGTGGCTTATTTTGTCGTGCATACACTACTCCTCGACGTGTATCTTTGTGTTAGAGGTTTTAGGGCGAAGCTTGAACGTCGTGACAGATTTAGCTGGCGATAACGCCATCAATACTCGGCCGTAGAAGATGCTTTCATCGGGAACAATCACCTTTTATTGTTTTAATAGCCGAGCGTTTGCACTAACAGACCCAACGCACTTAAGGTGTAAGCGGACCTCTGCCAACAAGGTTCTATTCCAGAGGCGAAGTAGGGGAAAGCACGGGTTTCACCGTTGCTAGTAGGTAGCTGCGGGAGTTTTCCCTCCATCAATATATTTAAAACCTCTTTGGCCTTGAATAGCTGAACCTAGTTAAACCTCTTTGGTTTGAAGGAAAATCGTCAGCGTCCGTAGCTGGAAGAGAAGGAGAGAGAGAGAGAGAGAGTGACTGTGGAAAGGAAGAGGCGCTGTTTCCTGCAACCTTGTAGGGAACACGTCTCAGTGCCTTGGAGAAGTGGAGAAGAGCATAAAGAGGAAAGAAGGGACAGAAAAGGTCGAGGGTGGCCACAGAGGTCAAAGCTCTATCACCTTCCTCACACCTCTTCTTCCCAAATTTCAGTTCAATGTTTTGTAGAGTTGTTTTCGGACTCCGGGATATATTGCGGACAACAACATCATAACAGGTGAACGCTTGAATAAGTAAATTTCTGCAAAGGTTGCAAATAAGCTATACATAATTAACATTTATCGTTATTCACTCACAGCAGTCTTCCTCCTTACAACGTGCCTCGCATATTTCATCGACTAGACGAGGAAAATCAGCTACGGGCCTCGTATAACACATTAAAACTTCGAGAAAATATGTATTCCGTAATTATTTTCGAAGCAAAAAATTAAACTACTTTTATTATCGGCCTGGAATTCTACCTCTTAAATGTGGGGAACCTTCCAGCCCGCTTTTGCCGTGTTGAGTTAATAGCCATAATCCCCTAGAAAGCCACGCCCCTATGGCCCCTGCCGCGTCCTGGGCTGACACGGGTAACCAACAGGCCGCGAAGTGGACGAGGCCGTCGACTTCAGAATTTGACAATGGGCGCAACCCCAAGCAGACTTCAACAGCCACAAGACCACGAGAAGTGAATTACCATTTCGGTGGGGACCTCTCCACCGATTTTAACGACTGTACGCGAGGGATTATTTAAGGCCGTCCTGGTCCCCGTGTTAGGCAGAACATCTCGAAACTCGGACAGAGTCACAACCATGTACCACTGAAGCGAATAGATTCTTCCTCATTTTCATCATCGCGATGCCCGCATTCGTCGCCGTCTCCTGTTTCATACGGTGAAAAATCACCTCACCCAGTCGAGATCTTATCAATACAAGCTTCAAGCAGTCGGTATACGTCACCCACAGGATGCCCTCATTTCCTATAAAACAAAGCCCGTGCCGTTTTTGCCAGGGAAGCGAGAATAATTTGTAAGCGTTTCGTATGACGTATCTAAAGAGGCCAAAACATGGCTTTGGCAGTTTTCATGTACCCCTAATTAATAGACACGTATAGAAATTTCCCTCCGTATCACCCCTAAGACTTCTCACATTTCTTAAAAATACAAATGTCGTTAGTGATCTTGTTTTTTTTTTCGGCGATGCGCGAAAAGTGGCATATCACGTCTTTGAACCCATCCAGTCTCAAATTCGAAACCAACGAAGCTCGATGCTTTGCCTCGGCAGGTGAAATGTGAGCGGAGTGAGGCTGTAGACGACGGTCAGCTAAATCTGTCTCTACGACGACAGGCTGTTGTAACGAATGAAAAGATTTGTGAATTCGGTCCCGGAATTGACGGCTGGGACCCTACGAGGGTTGAGCGCATGCCAGTAATTGCTGAGCATCGTACCCTTCCTTCGCACTCTGGGTGAGCGGGCTGTCAGTGCGCAGGATCTTGCGACCGGCCCAGACCCCAACGGCGATGACGGCGATGTAGTAGAGGATGATGGTCAGCGCACCGACGAGACTCACGGCCATGGCGCACCGCTCGGGGATTCTTCTTCTTCTGCCGCGTGCGAGGTTTGCGCTGCTGATGATGATGATGACATCGGACACTGACGCATACTCATAAAGGAGAAATGGCAAATTAGCGGGCGCTGTACCAATAAGACAACAAAAAAAAGGGGGGGGGGGGCAGGGAGGGGTATCGTAGTAAATGCATTAATGAGTATAATAAAGATAAAGCTCAATACTAGTTATATTATTTTTCATGAATATTTACTTAGGAATAGAGAAAAAACAACGTTGTTTATCAGTCGGTCTATGGAATGCTGAAAAAACTAAAGGCAAAAATCAAAAGGAAAGGAGGGAAAGCAGGATTACTTGAAAACGAATGAAATACAAGTCATAATTTGGGTAAGAATTTCAAATAAAGAAAGAAGGAACGCTGTAAATAAGCGAAACAAATATATGTAGTATACTGACCACTAAGATAACGGGAAGCAAGGACTTAATATACGCCAATCCCCCCTCGTGGGTATGTGCCATGTGTCGAAGGCGACGACGACGACGACCACCACCACCACCACCACAACAACAACAACAACAACAACAACAACAACAACAACAACAACAACAACCCCTTATTGTTCCTTCGACTCTGTGGCTGAAGCTCAGAGCCGACGCCCGGAGCGAATGGTTAGTCAGTGAATTTCAGTGAAGTCCAAGCTGGCGGAACGAGCTTCGAGAAGTCTATCTCACTGCGTCGAGAATCCTTTTTCCTTTTACTCTGGTACACCTGAAGCGGCAATGAAATTATTGCACCGATTTCAACGGAACGTGTTTTTTTTTCGTAATTGCTTCTCTCGTTCCTCTTTCTAAATACTTTTGTAATTGTACTCTCAGACTGACTGTGAGCAATAAAATATACATCAATGTGAAAGCACTATATGCCCCACTACGCGAATATCCGGCGTTGTCGTCGGCGGCGTGACCGAAAGATGGTACCCAAAATGGCCGATAGCGCGAAGAGCAAGAACACGTAAAAATATATGCTCGAATTGACGTTAACTTTTTCAGGCAGGTTTCTGTAAACAAAGTAAATTATTGCCTTCGAAAAGAAAATAGAGAAATTTCGGTCTGGGATGGAATCGAACCCGGGCCTCCGGGATACGAGAAAAGCATGCTTCCCCACCGGTGAGCGCGTTGCTTGAGCGATGACGTTATGAGGCAAGAAGGGGAGTGGAAGGAGGTCTTCATATTGTGTGAGGGTACATAATATGGCTCATTCTGGAGAGGATAATCAGTGGATGCTTGCAGCGAGAAGTCACGTGAGGACACCGTCTCGAATACATACAGTGTGTACAATATACATTTAGTTTGTGCAACTAAACGAGTACTTGTAAAGGTGAGCAAAATATGTGTGACGCCAGGAAACGAGCTGTATTGCTTTTCGCATTTTCAAGAAAAAGAAAAGAAGACGTTGGTGGAAGACAGGTGGATTAAAACCGCCGCTGAAAAAGGCAGTTTCTGAATGGTTTTTGTGATTTCGATGAAAGAGAGAGATCGATGAAATGGGCAAGGCAGGCAGGTTAATCAGAGGGGACGATCCGATTTGCTACACTACGCTGAGGAGAGGGGGAGGGGAGGTAACGTGAGAGAAATGTATAGAGAAAGAACGAAAGGGAACACACACACACATACACAAATACGCATACACATACACACATATATATACACACACGCACACAGGTGGTTACTATAACCGTATGCGATTCCAATCACGATTACGTAGTAGCCCATAGGGACACCATAAACATTTCAGGCCGAGCGAAATGCATGCAAATGCACATGCATTTGTACGAACAATCTGCACCTACCAGCTAAACCTGCTTTTAATATTGCTCTTCCGCTTACAGGTTCACATTTATATTATATGACCCTTGAATATTTAGGCGTTTATGAAACACATACCGAGTGGGTGTTGAACATTCGAGGCAAAACACATTTTCCTGCCGCAAGGAATGCCCACAGTGCACTCTTGATTTACAGATTAGGTAATGCTGTATACCGTCACACAACCCGCCTTGGTCGCCAAGTGGGAAGTCCTCGGGAAAAAAAAAAGAGAAAAAAAAAGATAAGAAAGAAAGAAAAGAGAGAACGAAAGTAAGTGAATACGGTGGCGCAGTTTCATGCCCCATAGATACACATGTACTCGGAGGGACTCGGCATTGAAGTCCACTGGATTAACTTTGAGAAAGTGGCGTTAGTCAGAGTTATTGTTAATCTCAGTGTACATGTTTATGCACTTCGTGCTCGTTGACATGTGGCAGTCATGGCTGGGAACCGAACAGAATAATATAAGGACGGAGCTGAACAATCGCATGGTAAAGATTAGCACGCGTACACGTCACACAAGGAAAAATAAAACACAGAGAAATTGAGCATTCTTTTGTTTCACGAGGATCAATACATGCCCATACTTGCAAGGGCTGACGCATTTAAGTAATACCTCTTTCCAAAAACAATTGAAGATTGGAACGCGCTATCACATAACATAACCAAACCAGAACAGTTTAAAAATTGGTACTTGCTTATTATTCTGCTATGTAGCCATGCTCAAACATTATTAGCTTCTTTGTGCTGTGATAGGTAGCGTGTGCGCTGTGACATGATTCGAAATGGTTCTACGCGCTGTTTACGAAGTTCCTGTGTACGGTGTTGAAAATGTGATCTTGTGTGGTACAGCTGTTGCTGCTTGTAATGTTCGGAGTCTGTAGTGCAATGTTAATTTGAAATGTAAGCGGATATTCTTGTGTAGAATTTGCATTAATTAAGGAGACGTGTTGTATTTTCTGGTTCGACTTGCGTATACAGCACTCGTCTCTGTAGCGATCTTTGAAGTTTACTGTATGGTTACTGCACCTTCTTTTACAAAGCGGTTTTACAAAGTTACAGAGACCACTTCGGCATTCCTTGACGTGAGCGAAGATGTCGGAACGTGGTCGTTCGTCAATTTCGCCCAAGTGGAAAATGGCCGTCGCTTGCGGGGATCGAACCCGACGCTTCGTCCTCGTCAGCAGAGCCCCGACCAGAATGCGCAGACCGCCAGCGTGCCGCTGCCGTGGGTCGCCGCGTTATTATTAAGCGGGCACGCTACGAATAAGACCGGTGTATGCGGAATAAACCGAGAAAGCAAGGAAGGGCTTCAATTCCGAAGTGAGGGGTCGAGATCCGGTCGCGTAGCGGCTGGGCGGCCGCTGAGAGCCAAGGTCGTCGGTCAAGTGGCACCTTTCGCGCGTACACGCTTGCACGGCCGACAGTCTCGAACAAATGCGAGGTACGCGTTCGTGAAAAGCGCAGTGATGCGAAGAGGGGGCGACATTCCTCGCAAAGGTGCGCCCCGCTCCCTCTGGCTGTGAAACTGGTCCTTTCTTTCTTTCTTTTTTTTCTCGAAAACGAGACAAGGTGCACCGTTTCTTTGAGCGCGCGTAATAGCAGGTGAAAGCGCTTTGTGGCCGGCAGCGGCAAGGGGGAGGGGGCCGGGGTGGGGGGTGAGAACAACAAAAGAGAGCACCTAGAACACGTTACGTGCTTCGAAACGGCTCTATAAAAGACCACCCACTTCCATCAAGAAGTGTCAGTGCCGACCCAGCACTCGTAGCTGCAGACATGATCGCTCAGGTAAGTTCCGGGGAGAACGGCCCAACTCGCGTTCTGTGTGCGTTCAGGAGCGACTATACTCGGCGCATGGCTTCCGAGATGGTGGTACGGCACACGGCTTCCCCCGTGCTTGCTCAACCATCTCGGAGAGACCGTAAGCTAACTTCGAACGTCGCCGGCGGCACACGTTTGCCGACCACGGCGGTCGGGAAACCTGCAGCCCGCTAGTGTGTTGTAACGATACAACAGATCTGACAGTCGTAGAGCCTTTGCCAAAAAACGGTAAAATGCAGTATGAACCAGATTAAGCGGCCGTCTGGACTCCCGAGTGGCCGCGTGGACACGGAGCCTCACGGCTTTCGAGCGTCAGGACATGTGTTCCCGTTGTGGGGCGAACGAATAGCTGGAATCGCAAGCTGGGTTCTATCTACGTGTCGTAGCACGAGCTCCGGCTGTAACATCATACGCGTATGGCAGAGATTGTAACTGTATAAAAGCAGGCTGGTCCCATTTTCAAAACTGTGTCTGCGCATGCATGTCACCATGTGCCCGCTATCGGCTGCGGCGCTTTCCTCGAGAATCATAGCCGGTAATGAAAAATCTCGCGGATGTCGCGGTTAGCTGTTCAGTGCCTCATCAAACAGACTTCGGGAAACATGTTTGAGAGTCCTTAATGACTATTCTGTCGTTTTTCTTGGCTACAAGTACGAGTAGAACTGTCGAAACCATGTCGTTTTGAGCGTTCGAGAGGTTCGAGAGCGCCGCCGCTACTTCAGACTTTTTCGGCACCAGGGGTTGCACTGCTCGTCAACACTCCATATCACTTTGCAGGTGACGCTGTTGTTGGTCATCTCGACCGTGGCTTTTGCCGGAGGATACGGCGGATACGGACACCACGGCGGTTCCAGCAAGACGTACAGGAAACAGAATGTGCGTGCTTTTTCGTGTAGCACGATTGTTGCCATTTGCAGCTAGCAATGTAGTCTTTTCGTGAAGAGTGTTGCAAGGGAAGGTTTCGGTTTAAAACTTTAGATGCCGAAGTATGAGAAGTGCGCTTAGTGTGCGTAATACGGTGGATTTCTGCAGTTTTTCTTTTATTTCATTTTCGTCGCGGAAATACATCAGTAGTCTAAAACGCGCGTTCTTTATTTGGAGCTAGTATTGAAAAAAAAAAAAAAGCTAATTACAAGAAAGTGTGTGGCTTAACGCCCCGAACCTGAAATGCGGTGTAGCGGAGGGCTTAGGAATAATTTCGACCACCTGGGGTCCTTTTTAGTGCGCATAAAACGAGGTGCACGACCCTTTCTCCATTCCGCCTCCATCGGAATGTGGTCGCGGTGATCGGCAATCGCGCTCGCGGTCTTGTGCTCAGCGTCGCTTCGGCATAGCCACCGAGGGTACTTATTTCGACTCCTCTCTCACTCGAAAGGTTCCGAACTGTGTAGTTGCCACTGCATTCACTACTCTGCTCGAACAGCAAATGTTGTGATGTTGCGTTGCTCACATGTTGCACTGCCGTCGTTTGTATACGTTACACTCATTCGCGAGATAAAGCTGCTCAGAAAGCTCTAGAACTCCCCTGTCGGTCTTCTCGTTCGCAGGACCACGGTCACTACAGCTTCGGCTACGACATCGTCAACGGCAAAGGCGCCGTCAACGGCCGTCACGAGACCGGTTCGGCGTATGGCCCCGTGCACGGCTCCTACTACCTGGGTGACATCGACGGCCGCCACCGGCAGGTGCACTACGTCGCCGACAAGTGGGGCTTCCGGGCCATGGTGAAGACCAACGAACCGGGAACCAAGAGCAGCCTTCCGGCCGCCGCTCCTTACCACTCGGCGCACGGCAAGACGGTGCCTGCCTACGGACACGGCGGATACGGTGGATACGGTGGACACCGAGGCTATGGAGGATACGGTGGATACGGCGGCTATGGAGGCTACGGTGGCTACGGAGGCCATGGATATTACGGCTAGGACGTAGTCGTCGTTTATCTAGTGCTCCCACGTCTGTCTCCGTTGTTGCTCTCTCTCGTACTGTCTTGTCGTGAGTAACTCTTATTCGTTTTAATTTTCTTTGCTCCTTGTGCATTGCTTCGCTTGGAATCTGTACGAAGCGATGTACCTGCAGCTTTATGATTATTATGAAAATTAACATTTATCATGCCAGTAGTGTGAAGTGTATATACAATACCGTTGAAAGTGAACGGTAAACAGAGGCATGATAGCAGAGCGAATTGTATTGGCCGCTAATACCAAGGAAATGAAGGTCCTGCATATCTACAGCTTCCCTCATTTATATTGCGCTCCACTTTTATGAGAATGAAATCCACTGCAATATAACCTCATCGGTACAGCAACGGCCGAATTAAGGAGCGTCTGCCTCTTGATTCTTCATTGTCTCAGAGTATAGTCAAACCTTCAAAAGTGATAGATACTACATCATTTGTCCCGTGACTTTACTAAGTCACGCCTTCTAAATAGTAGCTTCACCTCTTCAGAACGTATGAAACATTCACACTGCAACAAGCTCTTATCATATACAATCAGGGATCAAAGTCTGTGAAGTGCTTGTACTGCTAAGAAAACGAATTTTCTCCTAGCCTGACGCATGAAAATGTGAAATCAGTATCTTAGCCAGTGATTCGTTGTACGAACAACCCAGTTTGCACGAACTTACGTTTGATGCCGTGAGTCGATGCCACGAAGATGTTTACTTTCTCGCTGCAACAGCAGTTCACGAACTCGTTGTTTCCGCCTGTGCATTCTTCACGGCTACTGCAAAGTTGTAACTTAGTCAAATGAAACTAGAACAGAACACTACAGGCAGAAACGGCCCGGCTAAAGTAACAGCGCAATTTCGTTGACATTTCCTTTTAAAGTTGGATGGTCGTCTACTGTAAACGAGAACCGGCCGTGATCTTCATCATCCAGTGAGAACCCCAACCTTTACATTTCCCTTTCATGGTTCAATTCTCTTCCTCTCACTTAATTTGTTCCCGACTGACAAATGGTATGACGTAAGAAGTCTAGTCAATACAGACTCGTCGATAGATATGCTTGCTAACTTAACGTTTATTTCATTGCCTTTCAGCGCTGCTCCTGTGATTCGTGGCTACTTCCTGTCTTCCCTGCTTTAGCATATTTATGAAAACCAAAGAAAAGTACCGGATAACAGAGGACCTCGTGTGTGCTCGCCCGTGTCAAGACGACGACGACATTTCCTCAAATGTGCGCTTTCCTTCTCCTGCTGGTGATACCACTGTGCCCTCTCGCTCTTCGTGGCGTTTTGCTTTTCCAGCGTCCGCGTCTCCGCTTTATGTGAAAGAACGCAGTGTAAATAAATGTACAATACCTACAAATCATAACTGCTCGTCTCTGCTTCTTTATTTACTGGGGAAATTGCCTCAAGGCGTATGTAGTAGATAAGAACAAAATGAGACATCAGATAAAAGCATGGAGTATCGTGTAGCACAGGACTGGGTCAACGAGTTTGCTCATTTGTTGTCCGTTAGCCTTGGAACTTTACACTTGAGCTTCATCTTCTTGAGTGCCTTGCGCCCAATAACCTGAGCACGAGGGCACAGCCACCGAAGGAAATGAGTGTCCGCCGCAGGCACAGAAGACGGGAACTTAGGACACATTCAAAGGTTGTCACTCGCACATCTCCAGGACGATGTGACAGCAGGCGTGACAGGGCCACCAAAGCCCGAACCCCCCGAAGACAAGCTTGCCAACCCGGGAATGGTTGTAGGGGAAAGAGAGAGATCGGGGTATAAGCGTACGTGTGTCCGGCAGGTAGAATGGACTTCTGGGCTTAGTTTTACTTGCCTCTTAGACTGCGTTTTTCCTGCCCGACACTCCTCAATCGAGAATGAAATTATCGAGTTTTGCTTCGCAAAGCCGGTGATCTGGCTACGAGAGACGCTGTATCGATTAGCCCTGATTAAATTTTGATTCCGCGGCCCTTCTCTCATCCAAGGAGTTTTTTTAAATGAGACCCCGAAGCACGACACACGACGGCTTTTGAATAACTGTATTGCAAACCCACTGAATTGCGGAAGCAGTAGAAAGGAGCTGCATCCGACACTTTATGTCCTACAGCGGAACGCCATATCCTCTTTAAGCCGCTGCGGGGCGTACAACTCTCCGCAAGAAATAAAACGGAAACAAAATTATTGGTGTTCGCCGTCTGGAGCAACAAAGGGCATCAACGCAAGGCCCACTGTCACAGAAGTGGCATTTACTGCGATGTCTAGGCCACTGCTTTTCCGAAGGCAGTCTAGCGGAACTTGTGGCACGAGTTGGTACTCGGAAGCAATTTAGGAATTGGTGCGAAAACATAAACACGCAAAACAAGCTCCAGCAGGAACAAACGCTGCTTCCAGTTTCTCTCTCTCTCTCTCTCACGTGTTGGCTTTCGCCCCGATTCTTCAATGATGAAGGCAATGCTTGGCGAACTCGTTCATGGTCATTGCGGAAGAAACACGCCGCAGATCTTAAAACAGAGCGAAATCGCAACTGTGAAGATTGCGGAGCCACGAGCCAGCCAGCGGCGAGAAGGCCGCGCCGCGTTTCCGAGACGGCCACTGACGGCTGGGAAAGAAGGTTTTAAGGTCCTTTCCACCAGAAGGATGGGCGGGGGCGATTTGTTTTCTTCTGCCCATAATATTCACGTTATGAATGCATGGTTAGTAACTGCAGGATTTACAATACGCGGAAAAAGCGCGTATTGACGTATTTCGTGAAATTATTAGGGCCTGTTTGCCATATACCTACGACTTTCCGCAAGTCAGTGAGATCATTGACTCAATCTATGGCGGCACACAGACGTAACGCCTTGCGGTTTTGCTTAAAGAGAGAGACAGGGTGGATAGAAACGCCGGGCGGTTAACCAGAGGCAGCTCTTGTTGGCTACCTTGCACATGGGGAACGGGGTACGGTAATAAAAAAGAGTCTTGCGTAAAGCTTCCAATAATCAGCAGTGAAAGTTCTGCACGACTGTTTGACGCGAAGAGTACGAGAAGCAGTATACGAGACCGCCCTGCTGGTACTCAAGTTATCCAGAAATATAATGCTCGGCAATTGATGTTTTTAAGATACGAGAAGTCCGTGAGCATATATTTCTTTGTCCTCGGTCGCTGTATAGCTGGGAACTTATCCGACCTTTGAGACACGTGCAGTGCGCTCTAGTTCTGCTGCTTTATAGAATATTTCCGGCTTGAAATAGGGAAATGTAGAAATAGGAAAAAAGGCGTAGGGGAAATGACGTAGCAGGATCCAACACACATTCGTATGCCACAGTCTAATTCGCGGCTCTAGTTGTTTACTGGGCACCTAGCGGACACTTTGTTGTTCGCAATATCTGGAACAGCACAATGCACTACGCCATGCACAACGGGCCCTTTCTCCAACCGATGTGGACAAGCTGGATTTCGCGCGCCAGCCGTAAAATTAATAAAGTAGACAGCCGAGTGAAGTTGGCGCTATAATTCATTGCGGCGAAATGAGCGATATTCGGCGCTCGTTTGTAACATTTCCTCTTTTCTTTTTGTCTGCCGCGCCATTCATAGCAATGAGCCGTTAAACTTCTGATATCGAGATTGGCGGGGTGTAAGAGTCAGCCTAAGGTCGGCGCTAGGTGCATCAGTGAGATTTCTACTTACTTCGCCATCCGCAGGAGCGTTCAGTCGACATGCAGAGTTGTCGCTACATTTAGTAATCATGGGCAGTGAACGTCGGGAAAAGTGGGCGCTTGCTGCTCTCAGCTGGACGTGATGCATCGGTGACCATGGTAAAATGGCATCTCCACTGCAGATAAATACTTAAATACTTATTCCCACGCCATGTGGGAATCAGTGTTACGTAAAACATGACGATGCCGTACGTTCTCCTATAGTGTTATTATCAATACCCGTGGACGGCTTTGTCGCAGCTCGGTATCACGCTCCTCCGGTGCTTGATGACGCCGAACTTCGAGGCGTATACGCCTCTTGTGCGGCTGTTCCAGGGGCCCTCGTCTCGGTATTACATGCAGTGAAAACACGGCAGTGAGACGAGCGGCTGTTTCTGGATTTTGGTCGCACAAGTAGCCCTTGATTTTGTTGTGCAGTGTCAGACAACACGGAAAGCCGAGCGCGTGCTTTCACCGGCCGACCTGGTCCGATCCCGCTGGCGGTGCAACACCGCACGCCGTGTCACAGCGCTAGCTGTCACATGACAGGGATGCTGAAGACTGGTGCGTTGTCACGTTTATAACTAAATTGCTGCCAAGCGGCACGACCAGCGCACCTACAGCATCCCAAAGCGCTAGCGGGGACGATGGAAGGACTCCTCACGTTATTTTCCTTTCCTGGTATGCCTGCGTCAACCTATCACAAGAACTTCCTATTACATCTTACAGTATCCGGTTCATCTTGTACAAAAAAGACAATTGCTAATATGCCATATGATTTGTTCATGTTATTGGGACTTAATTCATTATAGACGAGTGGCATGATCGACAGCCACTTCGCTCGACAAGGTCTGTCTTTCGAGATCGAGGCTGCCCAAGTGCGTAGCGTGGTCGAAACTTTCATGCCGTTCTTGAGCGGCTTTCGCTTCGGGACGCTTGTGTTTCTTTGGCTTATTTTAATGCGAGAGCGTTAAGGGCCCCGCGTCGCAGAATATCCGGTGTCGGTGTAGGCGTCGCCGTCTACGGCCGAGAAAATACTCCCAAACCACGCATATTCTATACGGCACTAAAGTTGTTCTTCTATCCCTGAAGTTGGTCGTACCTTGCCTAACGTTCTTTACAAAGGTATTCCTCGGCATTTTGAGAATGGCAGCCCTCAAACAAATTCCATGAAACAAAACACCGACAGTGCATGCCTTTTATGTTACATCTTCGCACACTAAAATAACAAAGGTGCGAAACAACAACAGGAGGTCGGCCCACGCAAGAGGCCGCGTTTCTATCAGAAAGCTCGCCTTCATGGACAGATTCCGCCGTTAGCGTTTCCCAGTGAACATTACGCTACACTTGCCCGGAAGCGTGAGAAGCAGTCAGGGATCTCTGCTATCGCTTTAACTCTTAAAAGCGAAGCTTAAGCGCCCTCCAATTTCTTTTACCTTCAGTGTGCTTTGTAGAAACTATGCGCTTGTTTTCATGCGCATGTTTGAAATGTGACATAAATAATGTTTGCTCTAGGTTACTAAAATTATTTCCATGGAATAAAGAAAAAAACGTCTGTTGCCTAATGGCCACAACAGGGCGCTGCGCTCAAATGCCACCATCTAACCTGTATTTTTTTTTTGAAAAATGTGTAAGCATTCTAACTGTACTTCACGTATTTTCTGAGTGCCACATTTCCATGTCTTTAGCCGCTTTCCCGTCTACCTTAGTCACAGGTAGTCCATGGTCGAATAGGTAGCGAATTGGGTTGCTGTGTGAAGGGACAGGGTTTGGAACCAACCATCGGGCCAACTTGGCTCACAGAGTATGCCGACATGGGTCACGCCGACAAGGGCCACTGTAGGCGCAGGCCTGTGTGGGCACCGCTGTTCGAAGAAACTCTTTGACGCCATCTTGAAGCACTGCCTATGAGCCAGTAGGTCAGTGATGGTGCTCAGTGAACATCTTTGACGTTAACTTGGGTTACTGGTTGTGTGCCAGATGGTGAGTGCCGCTCTTCAATGAACTTCGCTTGAAGCCAATTTGGGTAACTAAGCATATGCCACTGGGATCGTGCCGCTCTATACAACGACGGAAAAGGTCATTTATGTTTCTCCGACGCTGGGCACATTGGAACCAACGTCACACGAGTTCGTCAAGGACAGCAGCCAGTGAAAGCTTTTCAATGAAAGTGTTTCACGCTAACGCTCTTGCGAGCTGCGCCATGAATGCACTATACTTCGTTCCATACATAGCAGTCAACGCTGTGAATGCTGCGCAAGAAGTTCGCTCGAAAAACATTATCACTCCGCGCTTCTCGTCTATGCTTCACTGGGCGGAACCATCAATGCGTCGTTGCGCGCCAGCGGTGTTCGCTCGCGCTAGCATGGACGTGAGGCTTCTCGCGACGGTTTGCGAATAAAAAAAAAACCCGAAAAGAGCAACAAAAAATAAAACTGATCTGAAACAAGCCATTAACAGCCGTATACCACGGTGTGTTTATTTGTGAGGGATTAAAACTTGTTACGTTCAATATGGAGCCCATATAAAGAACGGTTGCGCACAAGTGCGGTCACAAAACATCGAGCTATATCCAAGTGCGAACGAAACCACTGCAAGAAGTCTCTCTAGCCTCCACAGCGTTGACTGCTATGTATGGAACGGAGCATAGGTATGTGCCGCTCTTCAATGAACCTCTCCACAACTTGGGTTACGGAGTATGTGCCACTGGGTGTGCGGCCAAGCGAGCGAACGATTCTCAGCGTTCGAACGCATTGGTGTGCCACGCTTCTAGTCTCGGAGGCCACGCGGAGACTTCTCGGCAGTGCCATTAGATGGCGCAGCGAGTCCAGAAAGAAGCCAGAGAGAGGAGCCCCGCTGCCGCTCTGCGCGTTTGTCAGCGTTCATACGCACCGGTTCGCCACGTGTTCCGAAGGTTTCGTGCTGGCACACGTAGATGACAACGAGTGTTCTTAGGGAAGCGCAAAAGAGAAGTCCCACTGCCGTACAGGCCTCATGCATATATGCTATATGCCTCATGCATATAGTATGTTCTGTCGGTACATTGGTTCAATTCTAAGCGCATTACCGTGGACAGTAATCGCGACATGGGTTGTGCCGAGTTTTTATAATTATGCGATTGAGGACACACGGTCGTACGCCGGGCCGTACGAAGAAAACCCGGATAGAGAACCTAAAATGAATCGTAGACTTTCGAAAGAGCGTTACGAACCATACCGAGGCAGAGAAACAAGCACCGCGAAGACAGCGCTAATCCTAAGTGGCGTTTATTGAAAGTCATGAGAATACATGCAAACAACAACAACAACAACAACAATAATAATAATAATAATAATAATAATAATAATAATAATAATAATAATAATTTATTATCAAGTCTGCAACTACAAATACAGAAATCAGGTTCGCCTAAGCCATCACAGTGGCTTGTCAAGCGAAACCCGGCAGTCAGCAACAAGGCTCAGCCACAAAAACTGAGTTTTTTAGGAAATAAATAAGATGACATTGAAACCTAAGGTAAACATCGATAAAGTACAAGGCACAGAAATATATGCGAATAGTGGCTGTGGAAAAAAAAGCACATCTGTTTTTTTCACGAAACGTGTGCATCTTCGGTCGTGTATCACATACCTCTCTCACGTGGACTGTCCTATGGGGCCGGCCGTTGCATTAATGATCGCATGCATGAGCATCGCTATTTGCTACCTATACAGCTACAGGCGGGAACTTGCCGTTACATTGCAAAAAGCACGAATACCGACCACATTTTGATAGGGTATCGATTGTGGGGAGAGAGCGCAGTAAACTGGAAAGAGAAATAAGCGAAGCGTTCCACATCAAAAAGTTGGGCGCGCATACATGTGTAAGTGAACATTCGGTCCCTATCATTGATAAAGAACTTCACTCTTTAAATTTATCATGCTAATCCAAGTGTTGTTGCCCTTGTCGGGAAAGGGTGTGACTGGGCTTCTTCTGTGCGTGTATATTTTTGTTGATCTTTTCAATATACGTTGTTATTCTTCTTGGTTTTATACACATGCTGTTAGGAATGGCCGGCCGGGGTGGCAACGTGCCAGCTTTTTCAGCCCGCTGCACGTGCTTCGACCGACCCGCGGTGGCGGCGCCCTTCAGAGAACGAGCAAGGACGACAACGCTAACCGACCATGCGCCGCGTTTGGAGGATCGGTGACAACAGCAGGGCGGGCCACGTTTGGCGCCCCGTGCATTGTTGGTTAATTTGCCGGGTCGTCATGGTCTCTCTGCCGCAGGGGGAGCCATCCTGGCAAAAGGGTGCTTTGCGGTACGGGGGGCCCCAGGATTCGTCAAAGTCTGTCGACACACGTGGCGACTAGAGGAAAAAGGCAGCTCTGGAATTTAGAGGCGCCGGCGGGGGTCGGGCGTGACCATCTGACTACGGGGACGCCAGACAATGGAAACCACGACGACTGCGCTGCAAAGGTCATCGGCCCTCGGAGAGAGCACCGAAACCTGTGCGGCATGTGTGTGTAAAACCCGTACCCTCTTCTCACAAAGGCGACCACGAGGACTTTCTACGATGACGTCGTTCGATGACGTCAAACGGAGTGCTTATAAGCAGCGATTGTCGGCTGCTAGTGTGTGCTCGTCGTCGTGCTCTGTGCTCGTCAATGTGCTCGTGAGCTGTGTGCTCGTTTGCTGTATGAGCTTGTCTTGCGGCCCCATTTGGGAGTCACGCTAGACTGTGTAAATGTATCCAATGTTCAACTGTAAATACTGTAAATAAACCCTGTTCACCTAGTTCCTCCCAAGTTCCTCTCTACGACCTTCAACTCCTTCAAATGGTGGCAGCGGCGAGATCGTCCGACAACTCCTACATCTTGTTGATAGCGGTGGGATCGTCCGACGAATCTAATAATGCGGGGCCGAGATTGTAGAATGCATTCCCAATAAATTTCAGTTGTGAGTCCAGCGTTTTCCTGTCCGTTTCGTTTTACTTGCGCTCGCGTTCGCACTTACTGGAACCCCTTGTACGTTCACCATGCACCAACTGGCCCAGCAAACCACACTACTAAACTGAAGCATAGCATTGTTCCCTGTGATGTCAGATCTACAACCACGCAACAACATTTGGATCGTATCCTGATATACTAAAAATAGCTAATGTAGTGCCCATCTTAAAGTATGGGGATCGAAGCGACGCAAATAGTTACAGGCCAATTTATGTGCTTAGGAAACCAACACAATTCTTGAAAAACTAATTTCACTACAATTAAGAAGTTTTTAAGTACAAATAGCGCAATATTACTTTAGCAACATGCTTTCGTAGCAAACAGGTCGACCTCTACCACCGTAATAACCCTCACTCAAGATATTGACAATGCTCGTTTAGGCAGTAAATTTAGGATAGCTGTTTTCTTATATGTAGATATCAAAAATGGCTTCGATGCATTTAGTCACTGCATATGATTCAAGAAACTTGGGTTGTGTGGCGTAGCTGGCAACACTCTCCAATAATTTACCAATTACCTCACATCGCAGAAACAGAAAGTCTCCTTTGAAAGTTTCCACTGCTCATATAACAGTGTAAACAATGGGGTGCCTCAAGAGTTGGTAGTGCGACACATTTTATTTTCAATTTAGCTAAGCGACCTCACCAATACTCTGCAAGCCTCTAATGTATTCGCTTCCACATTTGCAAAATATTATAACTTCCGAGTTACTTTCTTTTATTGATAAAAGGTGATGTTGACGCACAATTTAAGGCGCCGGCTGCTCCTTAGCTCTTGCATGGGTCTAGCTTACAACATACAGGGTTCAGGATTACATATCAAATAACCTTTTCATACAAGCATCAGGACTTGAAAGTAACGTTTTCACAGTAACACTATGGTGTAAGAAACACATGGTACATACAATATACAAGTTAAATGACTTCACAGTTCTGTAGAAAAAGGTCTAAAAAATGCAAATGATACTGTCGCTTATTACACAGTCTCTAGTCAGCGGGTGGTAGATACATCGTGTAAATGCATTATCGCATATAGTCACAGCAGAACAGTCAACATAACATAATCCACACACACACACACACACACACACACACACACACACACACACACACACACACACACACACACACACACACACACACACACACACACACACACACACACACGCACGGACGCACACACACACACACACACACACACACACACACACACACACACACACACACACACACACACACACACACATATATATATATATATATCGACATTGAAATGTAAGGAATAAGAAAAACGTTAATAACCGTATAACAATGCCGCTATCTTCATGAAAAGTCTTAAATGCTTTTAAAGCGGTGTTCTGCTGGGACGTTGTTGGCCAAGGACCCAAAAGTTTCTTTAAACTGAAAGGTCTGCGGTATAATGTAATTAGGGTTGATTTAAGTCGGCGTCATGGTGTGTCGTGATGTGGGAAATCTGGAAGGAGATGATGTATATCTTCGTCTACAAATCCACAGTCCCATTCGGGGGTTTCTGCACGGCTAATTCTGTGTAAGAAATGTTTTGTGTAGGCAGTGCCTAGCCTTAATCGATGAATAAGCGTTTCCATATTTCTATCTAATGAGAATGAAAATTTGATTTCAATAAACAGATCAAAATGATACAAATCCGAACTCTTAGAATTCTGGTCAAACCACGTATTTCTACACATTTCGAAAGACGTTGTCCTTACAATGCAGCGTAATTCATTCTTCGATATTGGGAGTGGAACCACATTATCTTTGAGGTGTACTTGTGCTGCTTCATCGGCTGATGTGCTGCCAGGAATGTTACCATGCTTTGGTATGCACTGGAATGCTATTACATGTGTCGCTTGGCTTGCCTTTGCGAGGTCTTTAAGTGTTTCGTATACTACCACTGATTGTTTTTCCTTTTGTGCTCCAGAGTGATGTCAGAGCCGCCTGTGAATCGCTGCAGATTACTCATTTTTGCGTATATCTTACTGGCAATATAAATTTTATCGCACATAGGATTGCGATCACTTCAGCCGTCGTGGACGAAGTCGCACGAGATAACTTAAATGATTCTTGTTTGTTCAAGTGTGGTATAATGAATGATGAAGTTGAAGAGGTTGCTGTACTAGAGCCATCTGTATAGACGTGTCTGTATCCTGAATACCGCAAATATATCTGGTAAAGTGCTAGTTGTTGAGTATCTTGAATGAACATGTCTCTATTTCTGAATATACCGTCTACTGACAATTTGATTTTTGGAAGTGTAAGCAGCCATGGAGGATCTTCGACGTCTGAGTTACAAAGAGAGAGAGAGAGAGAGATGCAAATGAGAGAAAGGCAGGGAGGTTAACCAGACCTAAAACTTCTGGTTTGCTACCCTGCACTAGGGGAAGGGAAAGGGGAAGTAAAGAAGGAAAGAAGAGCGTGACAAAAATAAAAGCGTGAGAAAAAAAATATGAAAAGGGATGAAATGGGGTCATTATAGTCTTTCTAATAGGCCACTGTCACGTAGAAAAGTCAACAAAGCCTTGACAGACTTTTGCTGCGACGACAGTTCACCTCGGCATTCCAAAACTGACTGTTCTGAAAGTGGCCTGTCGTCAAGGAGTGCCAACGCGGTCGCTAGTGACAGCCGGTGCGCGCTGTATTAAGGACAGTGGCAAAGCACGTGTTCGATGTCCTCCTCGCCGACGCAGTGTCTGCAAGCCGCGCTGTCATCCATACCGACTCGGAAGGCGAAGGATCTTGTGTAGGCGACACCAAGCCACAGTCGGCAAAATACTGCTGTTTCGAGTCGAGAGAGTCCAGATGGGCGTCGAAGTCGAAGGGATGGATCCAGTCGGTGTAGACGTGTATGCTTTAAGCTTGGTGTGTGCCATAAAGTTTTGATGGCTTCATTTGCAAGCACACGAATTTTCGTTGCAGCGTCTGTTCTTGAGAATGGAATGGAGTCTTGCAAGCCCTCCTCATGTTACAAAATTCATTTCTTGGCAATATATGAAGATTTTCTCGAATTTTTATACGAACATAACTTCCATCTCGTTTCATTTTGGCTAGAAACAATGGGTGGCTTTTATGCTGCGTTTGAAGACGAAAATAATGTCGGCATGTTTCTGTAGTTCTCATAACTGGAAACGGTGATTGGCGAGCCTCAGCTATTACACGACAGCTAGAAGTCCCTCGTGGAACTCCTAGGCATATGCGTAGTCCTCTAGCTAAAAGTCTTTGAAGTTGCTCTTCTGACGTGTGGGAAAGTACGTCTAAGACGGGCGCGGAATACGGAGCTTTTTGTCGTATTAATGCATTGTAAACAGCCAGCATGGATTACACTTATCCATCCCATGTCTGTACTTCCCATCCTGTAAGTCTGCGAAGTACAGTCACCATTACACTGACCTCGTTTTCAAGTGTTTTCATGTAGGGTGGCCAGGATAGCTGCCTATCAGTATTATGCCAAGGAATCGACGTTGTGTGACAATCATTAGCGGATGTCCTTCCAGATTAAGAGTGAAATTTTTAACTGACTCTGAGTGAATGGCAATACAGCTGTCCTTTGCATGTGATACAACCATTCCTCTCTCTCTCTCTCTCTCTCTCTCTCTCTCTCTCTCTCTCTCTCAAAAATTGGTTAATGATATTTATGCCATCTTGCAATGCCATCTGAAGTAATTGAACATTAGACCCAGATGTCGAAATACACACATCAGCTGCATAAAGTGAAAACCTTAGCTGTGATGGCAGTGTTCTTGTTAAATCAGCCACAACGCACTTAAAAAGAAAAGGGCTGAGTACGCTTCCCTATGGTACTCCCTCTTTGACAACATGATCAGGGCTCTCTCCTTCACCAGTCTGAACAAATATTTCGCGACCTGATAAAAATTCAGAAATCCATCGCAAGGACGTGTCAGACATTCCGAGTTCCAACATGCTTAGCAGAACATGAATGTGACTAATAGTGTCAAATGCCCTCTTGATGTCTAGGAATGCTGCTATCGTCCTGTTTTCACATGCACGATCGTGTTCCACACAGGTTACTATATATAATATTGCATCCATTGTGCATCTCTGTTTTCTAAAACATGTTAAGTAGTTGGACAACACATCCATTTCATTACACCACCATTGAAGTCGCGAGTCAATCATTTTCTCCATTACTTTGCATAACCAACTTGTCAAACTAACTGGGCTGAAGGATTGAAGGCACAAGGGCGTCTTAACCAGCTTTAAAATTGGGATGATTCGAGCGACTTTCCAACAGTCATGTACAGTTTCTTCTATCAATAGATTATTATAGATGCCTAAGAGAGCATTTGTACTTGTCGGCCCGAGGTTTCTTAGCATCTTGCACGTAATGCCGTCCGGCCCAGCAGCAAACTTTTGGCGACATGATGCAATTGCACATTAAAACTCGCTTAATGTGAAAGCATG
This sequence comes from Dermacentor andersoni, assembly GCF_023375885.2. Lineage (NCBI taxonomy): Eukaryota > Metazoa > Arthropoda > Arachnida > Ixodida > Ixodidae > Dermacentor > Dermacentor andersoni. Next base: position 175,668,349 of record NC_092815.1, on the reverse strand, counting down.
ATCTAATTGATAATGTTGTGACTAATAGCAAGCAGTAATTTTGTGCTTAGCTAACACCACTGAATTATCAAATTTCGCACATTGTGATGAAAAAGTAGGTCTGGAAATAAGCGCGCAAAATTCATCTGCATCTACTATGCCATACGTGTCTCGAGCTACAGGGAGAACACGAAATGGGAACCTCTGTGTTACAGATCCGCTAAAAGAACGAATTACTAGAAAAATTCCTGGGGCAGACGTGTGAGGACACAGCGTGCCGCAGAAGTTGCGCCAGCGCCTAAACTTTCCATTCGTCTGCGCATTACATTGTGAATTTTCTGAGCGTTTTTGTATGCCTCTAACCTCCGTTCCGTCGGTTCGCTCTTTCGGATCGGCGTCTGATGGCTCTTAGGTGTTCATACTTTCCGTCAACTGCAGCATAAGTTTTTGGAATTGAGACCTTCTCTGTGCATATGTTCACATTATCCTGCGAAAGTTCAGTAAATTTTTCCATCGTTGTATGTTGATTAATTTGATCCGTTAAGCGGTACCGAAAGGCTTTCCAGTTGGTTAGTCTGCCGTAACACCTGATATCAAAGTGCATGCTAGGATGATTTATAAGGATAGGAAAGTGGTCACTTCCGCGCTTTTCCACATCTGTTGTCCATCCCACATCATTCACTAGATCATGCGAACACAGCGTTACATCTACGCAGCTTGAATTATTGTATCCACGAAGGAATGTTGGCGACCCATTGTTTAAAACAGTCAAATTGCATTTATCTCGATAACGTTACCACGTGCATCCCATCGATCACTGCCCCAGATAATGTTGTGTGCATTGAAGTCTCCACATATAAATACATTATAATGAGCTATCTTGAAGATATCCACTAGCGCTTCTACTGAAATCCGGTCTGAAGGTTGCAGACACAGATTAATCATTGTTATGCTTACCAAAGGATGCTTTACATGCAATGAATTCTGGAATGTCTGAATCTGTGGACTGAATTTGTTAAGATGGTAAGTCCTTTCTGACGCGCAGGAGCACTCTGCTAACGTTACTTAGACGAGACGTCTTGCATATCACATAATTCGAGAGGCGAAAATCGTCACTGATTCCCGCCTCTTGAATGCAAAGTACTGGAAATTTGTTTTGTACAAGCAGTTTACGAAAGCCAGCACACTTCTTTCGAGGACTGTTGGCATTCCAGTGAAATATGGAGACATTTCTTGTAGCGGTTATTCATGTACTGCTTGCCGCAGTTTTGGCCCGGATAGTTGACACAATAGTGCTTCCAAAGGCAACAAGGCTTTAATTTCTGGTAGGGTGCTTCCAGCAGAGCAGATAGGATTGCTTTAAGAGCTGCGAAAAGCATTGGAAAAATCAGTTTCGTCACCGATGCCGTAGTATCATCGCTATGCGTTACTTCTGCAGTAGGTGCGTAAGGTCGCTGAGAATAATGTGCGCGAATATTGGAGCTTTCTGATGTATTACTTTCTGCCTGTTGCCGTGTGGGTTTCCGTAGCATTGACGCATAAGACTGGGCGCTTGACTGTGATCTCTTGGCTGGTCTCTTGGCTGCACTGTTGGTTATTCTCCTGAGGAGGAATAACTTGTTGGTTCTCTTGGCTGTGGTGGCTCCGATGCCCGCTTAGATGGGTGACCTTGCACTGGATGAACAATCTCAAGGTTTGGGGGGGTTTCATTGCGTCGCTGTTGTCTTCCATAGATCAGTTGATGTCGACGCATTTGTGCCGCTGCCTTGTTCTGAGGGCAGCCTGATTAGGAGGCGGCATGGTTCCTTGCGCAGTTCGCACATTTAGGTCGGAGTGACTTGCACTCCTTGAGGTGATGATCTTCTGAGCAGATCTTGCATCGACGTGTGTTGCGGCAGTTTTTCGCCATGTGCCCAAATCGCTGGCAATTATAGCAGCGAAGTGCTGGTCCTTGATATTCCTCGACAGGACGACTGGTGAAATCTAAATAAGTTCTTCCTTCTTCGCGATCGTCTCTGAAAGTCAGAATTAATGTGTGAAGTGGATGGAACTTTACTGCTCCATCTTCCTGGCGGTAATACTTTATTTGTCTGTGTGCCGATATAACTCCTGCATCTTTCAAGAAGTCTAGGAGTAGCTCGTCTGTATACTTCAGAGGCACATGTCTTTCCCAACGATTCGCGTGTATGACTCTGGGATGAAGGGCTTGACTTACCGGCCGCCTACACTTGAGAGCATCAGAAGGCGTTTTGTAGGTGCTAAGGAAGCAACGCTGACACTGAAGCTTCCGTCTCTCGTCATCCTGAAAGGCTGTACTTTTTCGTTGGAAGCGGAAGTCATTTCGGCAGACACTCGGTTTGGATTCACTTGCCAAAACATAGTACCTTCACTTGCTGAGCGAAAGACAACTGGAAAGCCTTCTGCTCGTTTTTTCTTATACGGGACCAAAGTAAATGGTGCACCTTCACATCTTCACCCATCTCTTCTTCATCACTTAGCTCCTAATTTGATGTTGTGTCATCATACTTGCTGTCCTCTAGACGAGGTTTCTTGCTCTCGGCTTCACCGTTAGCCATTATTCCTGAAGTCACCGAAGTTGATTCCGAGTTGTGGAGAACAAGACGCGCCGGCTTTATGAAGCTTTGTGAGGCCTGCAAAGCCCCAGGCTTTTCATTACGGCTTGTAGTATCATTCATATGGCTTGCTACACTTGGACGAGCATCAGGATCGTGACGATGTTCTCGGCTTCCGACCACCGTAGTGGCAGGATAATAGCCAGGTACTCAAAAAAGAAACGTCGTATCAGTAAGGCGCCCGGCCCGCTGAAACTTCACCCGACATATTGTTAGTCAGTCGTCGTCAATGCTGGCCGCAAATGTAAAAAAAAAGAAAAACCAGAAAAATCAGAGCACCACAAAAAGACAGCGACCAATCAGATACACTTCTTATCTTACGAGTTGCTTAATGTCTCTAGTTGTTTCTCACAATATCATCGAACGTTATATGCCGAAAACAAGAACAAAAAATATCTAATTTTGCACTCTAGGAGAAAAAAAGAACAAAAAGCATTTCTATTAACTTTCTGTTACGTGATCGTACGATTTAAAGGGTGTATGCATCTAAATCTGTAGGAGTAATTTTCGATCAGCACCTGATCTGGAAGGAACAAATACAGAGTGTCTGTAAAGAATTAGCATTCGCTTGTTTCCCGTTTCCCTTTAAATGAAGCGCCATCATGCTTTCTTTGCAGTCTATTAAGACCATTGTATTTCTAATTTTTTAACAGCCATATTTCCTGTTGCGCAGAGTCGTGGGGTATAAAAAAATACTTCGTACTCAACATCACTACATCGGCTACAAAATCGAGCTCATACCGTTTTCATCGGTCGCTCATTCTACTAACAAAGTTTATCAGCCGGTACGTATAATGCCCACCACTGTCCTGTGTAAATACAAGACGTCGCCTTTTAGAGACAACATTATATGTAACAACAATCCACTTCCTTCTAGCACGGTGAAACTTCGCAATACGAGACAAGCATTACGTGGTAACTACAACTTACGCAAATGTCACACTGTATATGGCGAGAGACTTGTTCAATTTCACGGTACAAAGGCTTGAAATGAAATGCCACTGACAATAAAAACTAACAGGAACTTAAGTAGATAAACTGCTTTACATAAATCATCCAAATATTTGCGGGTGACCTACAAATACAACTGCTTAGATGCAATTGTATTTCTTTATTGTCACTTCGACGTTCATTACCAATTGCAGTAGTATAACGAATGAGTCACTATTTGTGTATCTCGCTTTTATATTTATATATCTTTTTCGTTTTTCTTACGTTTATTCCAGTAGCCTACCCGTAGATGAAGTTTGCTTTGGAGCTTGAGCAAGCCTTTTGATTATCGGTTAAGTCATTATGTTCATATTTTTATATGTTGACATAAAAGCTAATTGATAGGTAGATGGATAATAGCTATAACCAGATAGGTAGATTGATTGAGTGATGATTTATTGATTGAATCCGATGGTACAGTCGCCACTGTCCGATCGTCGTGGAGAGAGCAATTAAGCGTGGCCAGCGCTTTGCTCGCAAGTTCCACGCGGAGAGCGAAGTGAAAACTGAACGACCAGCAGAAAAATTCTAACAGAGGTTCGAGAAAGCCCGTACGGGCTGCACCGAGAGATTCCTCAGTGCTGCTAGCGATTCGCTTGTCACAAAACATTTAAACAAATTCGACAAACACTTCCAGGAACGACAACTCGTGAAAACGTTAAGCTAGAACAATGTAACAAAAGAAACGCAATCGGTTCATTGTCCCGAAATACCTAACGGAAGCAACGCAATAAAATTAGAATTCGTCTTGGAAGATTGTTCGCTTACCCGCCGCGATGGCATAGTTGGCTGTGGCGTTGCGTTATTGAGTATACGAGGTCGCGGGTTCGATCCCGGCCGCTGCAGCGGCCACTCGGGTGACAGGGACGGAGTGCAAAAAACGCTTATGCAACTTCCATTGAGTGCACATTAAAGAACACGAGGTGATCAAAATTTAATCCGTCGTCTTACACTACAGCACGTACCATAATAAGATCGTGATTTCTTTACACGTGAAACCTCAGAATTCAATCAAACAGTATTATTCCAGGATCAAGTCAATCTAATTAAATCAAAGTTTATTTTATTCTGTTGGGTTGCGGAAATAAAGGCAACGTAAAAAAGGCCTTTTAAGAGAGCTTGGCGAGTTCACAGATGTCCCAGGCAACACAATTCGAATCTATAGTCATGAGCGAAGGAACTTCGGTCAATTACCTTTTTGTCAGCGCGAAGATAAATTACACAAGCAGAAAGCGATATGGTTAAGAGATCGTCGAGAAAGCACAGTAATGCGCAGCGCACGCTTCATTCGAGTGGCGAGATTGCCATACGCTTGATGGAACAAAGTTTGAGCGCGCAGATGTTTGAGCTGTACTCCGAACCCGTATTTGGAAATGCTACTCAACTAGACGGTCAGTTACTTACCCAGAAAGCAGAAGGCGGCGCTGGCATTCGACTATACATCGGCACGGCGTTTTCATTCAATGCTCCTCGGCAGTTTTAGAGTTGCATGATTGCAAACGAAGCACTGTCAGAAGATCTGTCCGGTTGTGGACTAAGCAGGTATTTTTAAAATAACTCGTCGTTGCAGGAATCACCGAACTTAGCTTGTGCCTAAGTTCAGTTGAGAGGAGGCGTGCAGATGCTGTACGCTTGGTGAAGTCGTGTAAGAGCCACGGGACGAAATTGGTTCACGAATTCGGGCGAATAAAGTTATTCAGTCCATCCGACTGATGGTGCGAACCAAGAGGAGTGGCGTCAGCGCAAGTGAGACGCTACTGTGCGGACAGCGTAACAAAGCTGGAAAAATAATATGAGAATGTTGCTTACTTCGACGGGGCTTCACTTTGTGACTCTCTATGCAGCATACAACGCTACCGCACTGCTTCGTTTATGATTGGACGGAACAGCTTGTTTAGTAAACCCTTCTACCCTTTGCGTGCTACTCGTCATATATAAATATGCAGTTACCGCAGGTGCACAGGAGTCTATGAAGTGACCATATTTTTTTCACCTCCAGCAGGAGTGTGTGTTGGATAGATCAGGCTTAGTCGACACCTGTTACACGGATAAAAAAAATAGCAGAAACACACGGGAGGCCAGATGAAGAAGCCGACGGGGCTAGGTCGGACTAGTTAAGTGGATCGTGCAGCCGCATCAACCGGCAACCGCGAAGAGTTAACGGACTCGTTCGACACAAATCGTACTGTCAAGCTGGTGCCTTGCGCCACGCAACTGGTCTACCAGATTGCTTTATCGCGCGGAAATGCACAACTCAGCCAAACTGACCTGTGTATCAACTATGGCGTTAGAGAACACGAGGCTTCCCTTTCCTCAACTGCCAGGCGCTCGTTCGCCGAGTCACTGTAGGCAGCGGGGGCGCACACGTGTGTTTGGCAGCACAAGTATCTTAGGCCGCGGGAAAACGAAGAATGAAAGAGGGATTCTGAAGGCACGCCACGTAATTAAAAAAAAATGCCACTTGCGTTAGTGAACTGTATCTGTGCCTCACTGATGAAGAGACGAATTTGCTTAGTGCCACTGTTGATTACAGATAGATAAAGAAATTGGCCTCTTCAAATGGCAGTTTCCACATGCGACACGTGGCCTGCCGGTAGGTATATTTCGTCATTCAGGCGTCATTCTTTCAGTTGCAATCCAACTAGTCCCGTCGTCTTCTTCATGTGGTGTCTAGAGTGTTTCTTATGGTTTATTATCCACTTTACAAAGTAGCAGCTAGCCCAGTTCACCGGGTCGCAACAACCGTTAACTCTGTTTTCTACAATGTTCCTCGTTCGGCACTGCACCTAGATTCAGGTGACGATGTTTGATTATTATTTAATGGCAACCCCATTGATACGGGGTGGCCACAAATAGTCACCGAGAAAGCGTGACCTAATCAGGTTTTACTTCAACTTTTGCAGTTTAGCAGTTGGCCCGTCTCCGCTTTATATTGTAAGGTAACTTACGCCTGTGACCACCCTCGCTGCGCATCTCTTCTCTGTTCTTTTTTTCGCCAGTGCTCTAAAAGTTTCCTTGTTGATCACCGCTCACCAGTTAACATACTCGTGAGCTTTGAGCTCCAGGGCATCTGGAAGGTTGAACTTCCTTACTGTTTGACTGGGTGAATATCTTGGCGTTTCATTACGATCTGGTGAGCCGTACCCGGGCTTTTAATTCAGCAGATACGAATATTTCAATTTGCTGCTAATACTTTCTACGATATGTTATTGTATTCAGTCAGCCTGCTTGGCGCTCAAATAGCAAGGTGCTGCCCTTTGCGTCGTTGTGCCAATTCTCCCTTCTTGTTCGTTCGCTGCTGCATTCGTAAACCTCTCTGTACTTGTTTGTTTCCACGCTTTGCATCGCATTCGACGCCTCTGCTTATCTCTCTTTTTGAGGACTCCGTGGGTTGTCTTTTCTTTTATCCTGTAGTTGGTCTCCAAACTTTCTTGACTTCTTCCTGCATTCTGTGACACCGCTTTTTAGGCGCATATATTTGTGCACTTTAGCAGGCCATTCCTTTTCATCTATGTTCTTGAGCGAGGAGAGCGTATGGCAGCGCCACCCTTTTGAGCAAAGTGGTCACGGCGCTTCAATGGAAATCCCAGGCGACACTGTGCGAATATTGGCTAATCAGGAGATGTAAGCGTCTTTTCGAGCCCGCTAAAGTGGAGGCATGTTTCTGAAACAACACATTGCCTTGGGGAATCACCAATGGGAACGTTATCGAAGCGCATTATCTTCTTGCACCGAAGGGCGGCTCAGCGTTGTATTCGCTAGTGTCGATAAAACGCCTCGAGCCGGAGCCTGTTCGTGAATATGGGATTTAGCATTCGCTAACGGGCCACTCGAGTAAGCAGTGAAGAAGGCTGAGGTTCGAGGAAGTGAAGGCTTTTCTTTTATACAGATGGTCACTGGGAAGATGACGACAGGTAATCCCCATAACTGGCGAACGCCAGTGCAAACGGACTCTAGCCTTACCAAGGACGAGCAAAAACACATTTGTTAGTCCCAGATAAAGTAAGACTCCAGTCACGGCCTTCTTGGTAGGCCTCCTTGTGCCGCATATTGGCAGCCCGCGAAAGTCTAAAAAAAAATGGTGGCTGCTCTTGGGCGCTGGTACAAATTTTACTTGCTGCACCAGAAGCGGCCGCTATATTTTTCTAAACTTTCGTGGGGCCCAATGTGCTGCATCACGAGGGATGATTCCCTCCTCCTATCTGCCAGGACGCTTGTTTGGAGGTAACTTTCAATAACCTATCTTAAGCGGTCAAAATTAATCCGGAATACCTCACTACGGCGTGCCTCATGATAAGATATTGGTTTTGACACGTAAAACACACGAATCTAATTTATTTTTAGCTATGAAAGAATTTTTTTCTTAATTTCTGAAAGTGGAAGTCCCAGGCTACACTCGCAATATGTATTTATTGGATGGATATGGTCCGCATTGTTTACAAGTGGGGGGGGGGGGGGGGGCTGGGTTCCCTGCAGATGCAATGTGCATGTATAGTGTAGTGTCAATATTGTGTGTGTTAGTACTTTTCGTAAGACGACACCAGCCGTACCCCCGAGGCCAGACAGTCCTTCGACAGATATGCCTATAAGAAGTTGCCGACTGCCTTGTTCGCCCACTGGAATTAGCGCATGCGATAGGCTACATGAATTCGATACATTACTCAATACAGTGCCCACTGTATATGCATGTTACTCACAAAACACCGGATGCACCGTTTCCAGCCAAAACCACGCAGTGGTAAATCCGCGGTTTGCTCCATGGGTCGAAGGTCGGTATCTGCATAGCGCGAACTTGTCATGACATGTCCTTATGGCTTGAATTCGACAAGTCAAAGTTTCGCCACCGGTTTGAAATTTGCTTCCTCTCACTTCGGAAAGTGACACCCAGCCGATGGGGGACGGCATTCTTCAGGAAAGTGCGCCGTGTTTGTTGACTCAACCGAAACTGGTCCTATTTTTTTTTCTCCTTTCTTTTGAAAAGATGACGAAAGCGACAACATACGCCAATTCTTTGAGCGCGCGTAATAGCGGGTGAAAGCGTTTTTTTCGCAGCAGCGCAGCAACAGCAAAGGGGACAACGAGAACAAGTTTCGCTCTTTGAAACGGCTCTATAAAAGGGCACCGCCTCCACCCACAAGGCTCACTGCCGATCCAGCACTCGTATCTGCCGACATGATCGCTCAAGTAAGTTTGCTGGAGTGCGGAAAAAGCTGTGGCACAAATCGGCCCCGAAGCCGTTACGTAGTTCGTGGCCTCCGAGATTGCCATACGGCAAGGCAAAGCCCTACATTTATTAGTGCCTGTAGGCTGCCTGTTGTTATGTCTCGTGGGTGGGCCATAATTACCACGCGCGAAATCGTATAAGAGTGAGGGTCGTTTGTGCTCTACGCTCTGATACATCTCCGCGTAACAACTCAAGTGCTCGCCACATCTCATGCCACTTTGCAGGTGACACTGTTGCTGGTCATCTCGACCCTGGTAGTCGCGGGAGGTCACGGTGGCTACGGGCATTATGGTGGCTCCAGCAGGACGTACAGGAAACAGAATGTGGGTATTGCCAATGCGGCTCATGGATTTCTTTGTGTCAGTAATGCGATGCCAATAATATGGGTCTATATATTCAGTGCAGGGTTACCAAAGAATATTTCAGCGTAAAGTTTTGACATTGTGTAACGTAGGCCTCAAGGCAGCAGATTTACCTAATTCCATCTCAGATTTCTGGCACACAGGTGTGTCACTTCACTACAAGACAGCGCTGTATGGTGGCGTTATCTCTCAATTCGTAATTTATTCGTACCTTTTCGGAACACATTTCAAACTATTCTAATCTCTTTTCTCAAGTTGATGAGTGTAGAGCTTCGATCCTTCTGGTAATGCATAGCGAAGCACGTTAAAGCCCAGCTGAAGACACGATCGTGCATGTCCCCTCGCTCCGTCCTCGCCTCTTCTAGTACTTAAACGTTTTGTACTTTGTCTTTCCTCAAAAGCCCCGCATTATTAATTCCTCCTCAGCCAGTCGCTCTAGACATGGATATCGAGTTGAGATTGGCGGGATGAGGCCGGGGGCATAACGTTGCGCTTACCATCCGTCGTTCTCCCTTGTTCGCAGGACCACGGTCACTACGGCTTCGGCTACGACATCGTAAACGGCTATGGCGCCGTCAACGGCCGCCACGAGACCGGCTCGGCGTACGGCCCCGTGCACGGCTCCTACTACCTGGGTGACATCGACGGCCGCCACCGGCAGGTGCACTACGTCGCCGACAAGTGGGGATTCCGGGCCATGGTGAAGACCAATGAACCGGGAACCAAGAGCAGCCTTCCGGCCGCCGCTCCTTACCACTCGGCGCATGGCAAGACGGTGCCTGCCTACGGACACGGCGGATACGGCGGATACGGTGGACACAGAGGCTACGGAGGATACGGTGGCTACGGGGGCCACGGGTATTACGGCTAGAGCGTCGTCGTCGTTTCTCTAGAGCTGCGCCGTCCTGACCCTTCTTGTTAATTGTCTCTCTACTCGCCTTGTTTCCCTTTTGTAAGTACGTCTTTAACTAACAAATATATTTTCGAAGTCTTTAAAATTTCACGGTGTTGAGAGAATGTGACACAATGCTGGCACCAGGCGCGACCTAAATATGTCTTAGCAAAAATGTAGAGCACGGCAAGATACGGGACTAAGGACGTTACAGAAAGGGATGAAAAGGAGCATGAATAAAATTAGTGGCTTCCATAGCAAGACATTAAAATCAAAGTATAACACCTTTCTAACCTATACCTACCCTCAATTATATTGCACTGTACTTCGTATGAGGCATGAGACACTTCTACTCTATACCACATGGGTTGATGAACGGCCGATGTGACAGCGACAGCATAGAGAAGATTTTTTTACTGCTCAGCAGCCCGTTTTGCATTACTTCCTGTATTTGCATAGAGCACAGCAATGCAGTAATGACTTCCATTACATGGATGTTCTTCCGCAATTCGCTTACTTTACAAGTTTTCAGAAGTAATTTCGCCTAGCCTGCCATCATACTCCAACTGCCCAACCGGTATCTCAGAAGAAACACGAATGGAAAAAAAAATCCAGAACGGTGAGGCTGCACAGTAACCTAGCTTCAGTAATGTTGTCCTTAGACGTTGAGTTGCCACACAATCTGAGTGGAAAACAACCTTCTTTGTATTTATCTCTTCTTGATCTTTCTCTCTTTATTCCCCGTAGTTTACAAAAGAATCTTACGTTAGGTCAAAGGGCACAAGGCACGCACTACCTGACAAAGTCATGCCCGCTTTACAGCAGCATTTCAAACAATTCTAAATAACAAACAATTCTAAATAAGCACAAACAAGACATAAGAACACGCTTTACAGCCACCAAAGAAATGCCAAAATTAGAAACAGTGAGAACAGAACTCACAGATTGCACAAAATTCATTGAATAGAAATAGAAACGAATTGGTTTAGCGATTACAGGATGAAATGTAGAGTGTGCTACATGAACTACAGACTTTGCCGTTCTTTTTAAAGCTTAAATTCATGTGCTCACGTTCAATTAACCTGCAAGCGTATTTTAGCTGGCGCAAATCTAAGAAAAAAAATAATAGAGAAATTTGTGCTCAACAGCCTGGAGAGCACCTTGCCACATTATCCTTCTATTGTTGCCTTTCAGCCCTGCTCCAGTGGCTCTTGGCTTCTTCCTCGCTTGCTCTTTTCAGCACTGTTATATAAACTGAAGACCTACTACCGTTCAGAAAACCAGAAGACTTCGAGTGTGTTCGCCCATGTCAAGACAATAATCTTTCTGCAAATATGCACATGTTCTACGTCTGTTGGTGATATTTCTGTGCTTTCTTTGCTTGTCACGTTTCTCGTGTTCAATGTATGTGCCAACGCTTGATGCGTAAAAATGGACTGTAAATAAACGTTGCTATACTCACGGAGTCATAGTTGCACGTCTGGCTTTAAAACGCAGGGATCATGAGTTCGAGAACTCAGTTCAGTCACACCATTTCATAGCCTTATGAGATAATCCCTCTGCATAATTAGCCAAGGAATTTTTCAGTCACTCATCGCTTACTCTTTCATTTTCTAGTATGACGAGTATTGGGAAAGAGACGTTCTTTAGGAGGACACTAAGCAGGAATATTAGCTTAAGCTTCATTATCAAAATTACGCTGTTGAAATAGTAAAGAGGCCACACTTACTGTTAGGAGAGCCTTAAGTAAGCCCGAACAGAAGCAAGGACGAAGTGCAGTTGGCCCTCAAAAATTCCCGGGCCATTTTGCCGTGAGGGCATCAGTTTTGGTACATTGTCTATTGGAGTTTATTGCCAATTGCTCATCGGTAAAAAGCAGCATTACATCCTAAACGGACTGTATAGACTCGAGCTAGCAAGTTTGAAGAAACTTTTCGGCGCCGAGGTGACCGGAACTCGAGAAAACACTGAAATCTACGATGTCACACGGATGAACCGGCGCTGAGATTACGGCGCGAAATTCAGAAAAGGCAGGTTCGGCCATCATTTTCTTCTACAGTAGCCAACAAATTCTTTCGCCAAATAATGGAAATCACATTGAGTGCTGGGGATGCTTGCTGCCTGCCCCTGTGCCTAAATCGTCCTACTCCAGAGACAAGGGTACCGTGTAATGTGACCCCTTCATATACATTGCGGACACACGTACATCGTAGAAATGTGTACACTCAGTAACAGGTAGTCACTAAGATATCTAGTAGTGGCGAATGACGAAAAGAAGAAGAACCGAGAACTTCGACTGTGCGTCAGTCACCAACTATACGAAGCCTGAATAAAATTAATACGAGGAAGCTATAGGGTAAATTAGCTGTTTTTATCCAAATGTAGAAATAATAAGGTAAAGGGAACTGAAAGTGGTCGAAGAGATAGCTTGCTGCAGGTGAGAATACTAAAAGCGTCTTGGTTACGCGTGGAACTCTGTCAATGTTGCTATAAGGTAGAAGTGGATGATGTACCTTAAATGAACTACGAAACACAACTTTAAATCAGATTTCAGAGGTCCATGATTGGCTGCAAAGCACGTGACATACAAATAATACATAATTCACGTCCTCGCACATCACCTACAGCGTAACTATAAGGCCAGGGCCAGCATTCGATTTGATCGAAACATTTCTCTGTTCAAACACCCCTATTAAAGTTGTTTGAAGAGCGAAATTGCGAAATAGCGTGGTGTTGGCGTGCGACGGGTTAAACCCAAGTTTCAATCACTGTAATATGGATAAATGTTAGACGGGCGTCTGATACGTAATTCTGTAACCGGTAACACCACTCACTAGTTGTCGTGGCTTTGTAATAAGGGCGTGGGAATATTCGTAACTTAGAAAATGAATCGAATAGATCTCGCTATTGGATGCGTTATGCGATTCGAGAACTCGCTATTCGCCGTTGTCGGATATTCGTTTCTTTTACCATGCAAGCGATAAAAGCTCTTGCTGGCGGTTTCGAGGGCGGCAAACCGATATCGGTGAGGGCTTTTCCGAATGAGTCTGCTGCAAGACAGCAGCAGTTACGCGGAGGCACTAGTTGCTGAACGTACTGGTGCTGAACGTACATGCTTTGCTGAGCGCACTGAGCATATTGGTGCTGAACTAGGTGCTGAACGTACGTAGTTGCTGAAGGTACTGCAATTCCGCTCAATAGCATTCAGTCATTCATTAAGACTCCTAGCTCTTAGACCACCTACATATTTATCGCCTTGATTTAGATAAATGAAATTTAGATACCATGTTCGAACATTTAAAAAGAACGATGTGCGAAGCTGCAGTATAACATATATCTATTTTTGTTTTTCGATGAACATAGCATTGAACATCCGTGGATCTTGTGTCATGTTCGCTTTTATTTATTACAGCGAAGCTGTTAGCCTCTATTTGGGAGTGATTTTTCGGCATGGGCTCACCCAAAAAACAGTACCGCGACCTGGCGGCCGCGGCCACTCAGACATACCTCAAACGGCAGCTGCAAATGCACTTAGTGTTTGCGTTTACACGCAGCAGAAATATTTTTTTCTCGTATATTCGAATTACAGTTCGATGCTGTCAGGTCTGCAGGTTGTGTGTAAATCGTACTTTACGAATTTTACGACGCATTTTGCTTTCAGAAAATCAATTAGTCCAATAATGCACTTGCGCTAGGCTGAGGGCCTACAAGGATGAAAATGTATGCTGCACTTCCGCACACGTGCGTGCGCGCGTGACGAACGTGTACAAAGACAATTTTACGGAAGCGTTTAGGTGCCGCCATCTTGGGCTGTTAACGCTGCTGTTTTCTGTCTTTAACAACGAAGTGCACGCTACTACAGTCGATTCGCAAGCATGAAAATAGCTGTATAAATGCGTTCAGCGTTTCGTTACCATGTTACGTCGCTTTACTTCTACTGAAGCATCAGTTCTTTGTGTAGCAGCCAAAAATGGCGGCCCCCATTAACCGAATATAAAATCGTCTATAGGTATATGGCCCCTGTGCCAGTTGCATACGTCGCACAGCGTGTGCTGCGACCATAATGGACGTTATGGCAAACACTGTCCAAAAACAGTGCCTCTACCTAGCGGCCGCGGCTACCCAGACAGACCTCAAACGGCAGCTGGAAAAGGCCTTTGGCTTTCTGTTTCCACGCAACAGAATTGAGTTTTCTCGTATATTTGTATTACAATCCAAAGCTATCATGTCTGCAGCTTGTGATTGAGCCGAACTCCACGCATTTTTCTGACGCAATTTACTTTTAAACATTCATTTAGTTCAACAAGGCACTTGCGCTTGTAGGAGGGCCTAGAATGATGAGGACATATGCTTGACTTCCGCACCAGGGTTGCCAAATTTGGCTACTTTGCTCCAAATTAGCTACTTTTTGAGGCTGGTGGCGCGAAAAAAAGGTGCCTTGGCTACTTGGCTACTTTTCTGGCTACTTTTGAAATAGCTTGATTATTGTAAAAATTGGATACAAACTTGTGTAGCTCATATTATGCAGCAACATTAGCAAATATTTAGGCCAACGCACGACCACGGCACTTCAAATCTTTTCATGCTGGTCCATCATCATCGTCAATCTGACTCGGGCGCTTTCAGTTCATGCAAATGATTTCGCACTAGTGACGTCACAGCATCTTCCATCTTCGCCTTGACGTTCCGCGTCAGGCCTGCTACACCACGAGACGTTCATTTGAGGGATCGCCAGCTGTTTGTGCGCAGACGCAAGTAGCAACGGACGCGAGAGAGAATCTGGGGGTTTTTGCCCCTCGAATATATGACTCTGCCTAGGCACTACAGAGGAGGTGTTTATGGGTTTTTATGTAGGTGTTTGTCCCCAGGCGTGCTGGCGTTGCGGAGTGGGGTCGTTTGTTTACGCTCGGACGCTCGCTGGCTGCTGGCGCGGCAAAATAGGTGAAGAAGCGGGCACTGACGGCCGATTTGGCGACCGCTGTGTCGGACAGACTGTCTCGCACCTGCGGCGTTCGTGCTAACTCAATCGTGGCGGATCATAGCTTTCTCGTGCCTTACGGCAATGTTCCTTGTAAATAACATCGCAGATGTTTCTGTGGGAGCAGCAGCGACCGTAGTAGAGCCCGGGCCGCATATATTGAAAATCTAGAAGGCAATCCCTTAGCAATCGCGGTTGAACGCAAGTAGATGAAAGGCCGCCGGTGACGATGACCGACTCGGCACCAGCGCCGCAGGCGCGAGAAGGTCTGTCCAACGTACCTTCAGAGGCCAAGTTGACTGATGTTGCAGAAGTCGCGGGGGGCGCTAGTGCTGAACTTAGCGTCACAAGTTGGGCTGGACGTAACTATATTTATCCAATCGTGTTTTTTACTAATTGTAACAACGTGTCAGTATTTCGCATTATTGGCGGCACCTCCAGGACATCAATGATGCAACGAGGCACCAAAGCTACAACCTGGACTGGTCCGTGGGTTGGGGCTCGCAGAGGACTGCGCGTGCCAGGAGCGTATAAGATCTGCTGTCCGCTATCACGGACAACCAGTTTTTTATGTGAACACCCCCTGGTACGCTTCGGCCTCCGCGGCCCCAACCCACGGGCCGCCCTGCTTCCAGCTTTGATACCCCCGCTACACCTTGGGTGCCCTGAATATCCTGCGCCGCCTGCTTCATTGTAGCCACAAGTGCTCTCCTGAGGCATCCGTTTGCCGATTACACATGCCCTCCTGGAGTAACGCTTGTAAAAAATTCCATCTATCGTCGCGACGAAAAAAGCGACCCGTGACTTATACAACACCACTCAGAACCTTACCCCTTCAGACACAGCGATCACCAAATGGGGCGTCCGTGCCCATTGCCTCACCGCGCGGGCAGCCAGCGGCGGAGCGTAAACAAACTCGACCGCACTCCGTAAGGCCGGCATGTCTGGGGAGAAACGAATACAACACGTGCTAAGAAACCTCCTCCGTAGTGCCTAGGCAGAATCATATATTCAATGAGCAAAAGCCCACAGATTTTCTCTCTCGCGGCCGCTCTTACTCACGCCTGCGCAAGAACGACTGGCGATCCCTCAAACGAACGTCTCGTTGCTACGCCGCAGGTTTAGAAGCACCGCAGCACATGAAACGCTTCATGGGGAAGCACGCTCGCTTTGAGCAGTTATTCCGCAAGCAGTGGTTGGACGCTCCTAAACTAAAAGGTGAGAACGGTTCGTTCGTTACTGTAAAGTAATGAAAGCGTACTTTTCGATTGTTCATGCAAAACGCTACGCATTGCGAATGCCGATAGTGCCAAGTGTTTACGCTGCCTTTGTTTTATTGATTTCAGAGTTGATTACGCCGCCTGACGCAAATGAGTACTCGGTTAAGTACAAGTACTACTCATGTGAAGTTCGAGCTCCTTACACAGACTTGGTAAAGCACTCAGAAATCAAAAAAAAAAAAGCTTTCACATCGTAAAGCTTTCACATCGAAGGGTCTCCAGTTCTTCCGCGACGCAGTCGCGGTGCGCTTGTCGGCCGAAGAAGCACAGAAGCGATGTGCTCTCAAGCTCGCTTTGCTCACGGCCTGCCACATGCCAATCAGCTGCGTAGATGAGCTCACTGATATATGAAAAGGCGAACTGCGGCATGACGTCTCGCTATACAGGACAAAGCGCACTTCCCTGTTAACAAAAGTGATCGGTCCACGGTCCATACTTTTTTGGACAAGCTGAGGGACGACCTCGCCAACAAACCATTCTCAATGATAGTCGCCGAAAGGACTGATGTGTCAGTGAAGAAACTGTGTGCATCTCAGTCCGCTATTATAGCGCCGTGGCCAAGAACATCACAACCACTTTTCTCGCCCTCAAAAAGACGGTGGAAGGACGAGCACAGTCAATTCACGACACAGTGAAAGCCGTTTTTCTGGAACATTCATTAAATGTACGTGACTGCGTTGGCTTGGGCACAGACGGGGCTAGTGTCATGTGCGACCGAAAGTCTTCACTGTGGAAAAAGATGGAAAGCGAAAATCCTTCACTCACACTTGTAAAGTGCGCTTGTCGCTCCCTTGACTTCGTCGCTGAAGAAGCTATGCAAAACATGCCTCCGAACATTGTTTTAATGGTTAAAGAGACTCACAATCAGCTCACTCACAGACAGCAGCTCAAGGCAAGCTGCCTACAGAAGCCTCTACCGCGAAGTCAGCGGGAGTGACGAAGGAGGTGAGCCGCTAAAGCTCCTTTCTCCATCGGAGACACGATGGCTTGCTACCTCTGACTGTGTTGAACGCATATCGTTACAGTACGATTCTTTGCAAACTCACTTTTCGATTGTAGTGGACAGAAGCTACAATGTGCGATTTCTAAAAGAAATATACATGGATAAAAGGAATCGGGCCTACCTCACCTTTCTTAGTCCCATTCTTGCGGATGTCCAAAGGGTCAACAAGCCTTTTCAGGGACATGATGTCGGCCCCCTCGGTGTTCTTGAAGAACTCGATAAACTTCTAAACGGCTTGATGACAAGAATTCTTAAACCATCCATTCTACGGCCTCACGAGGGTAGCCTTGAGGACTTCGACATCATGAGCTTTGACTAAATTTTTCTAAGCTTGGAGGATACAGATTTAGGGGTAACTTTCTGTGATTACCTTAAGCAAACATGATTGGATGCTGCAGAGAAAGGCGCCCTGAATTGTCGTTGTTTTTCTTTCATTCAGCGTTGTGCCAGTGAACTACAAAAGCGACTGCCAAACGCCACTTCACTGCTTCGGAAGCTGAGGGCCATAAGCCCGAAATCAGTTCTCGGAACGGATGCCATGAATGTACTACGCAATTTGCCGCCTGGCTTGTTTGTTTGTGGGCAGCCCCAGCTGGAACGGGGGCTACGCTATTTACAACAGCGCGTGTGAACCAGTCGTAGATTTCTGGACGAAGATATACAACTACAATGATCCGTCCGGCTGTAAGCCTATGGCGCATCTTGCAGAGGGAGCCATGAAGCTGCTTGTTTTGCCAATATTATACGCAGAAGCCGAGCGAGTTTTCTCAGTGACAACCTTGACCAAAACTGACCTTAGAAACAGAATGTCTGATGATCTGTTCGTCTCAATTCTTAGGATAAAAGTCAGACTGCGACTGAAGAATTTGACCAGCTCCAGCTTTGACATTCCTCCAGAAATGATTGCTAAGATTAACTCAAACATTTACACCTGAACTGCAGCTGTGATTCTGATTTGTGATAATATTCTAGCCATATTACATGCTGATCAAAGCGCTGTTAGCTGTAATCATTTATACACGTTTAACAATATATTTTTGTATGTTCCTACATTTACTAAAAGCAGCTTTAAGTGTTGGCTGTGATAATGTCCTCAGAGTTACACAATAAATGAAAATGCAACGTTTTTCCATAATGTGGCTACTTTTCTGGCTACATTTCTGTATCTGGCCAAAGTTGGCTACTTTTCTGGCTACTTTCGGATATTTTTTGGCTACGTTTCAGATTTTGGACCAGGCAATCCTATTCCGCACACGTGCGTACGTGCGTGACCTAAGTCGCTTGTGGTGGTGGTACTTGTGTGACGTCTTCTAATGGCAGTTGGGGTACTTGCATAACATCGGTTGGACTTGTCTAACGTCGGCAACAGCTTCGCTGTGCATCCAATTAACAGAGTGGAAGGGAGGCAGATTCTTTCAACCGTCACTGTCATAGTGTACGAGATAACCGAAAGCGGTAGTATTTCTTACGTACCAGCTTCCAAGTTGACAAACTGTCCACAGATAATGTCTTGCGATAACGAAAACAAGCCTTTCTTTAACCAAATGGACTAAACGCAAACTGTAGGTATCACTGTGTTCAGAATTGAGAAAATATTCGGTAGTCGTCTGTCTCGAATATTTGTGCTCGATACGATAAAACAGTAATAAAAGTAGTAAATAAAAGAGTAAATAAACACCCTATTTTGCAAGGAACGTTTGTCGAGGGCTCTCTAGGAGAGCATAGGGTGCCTTGACGCGCGCGCCGAGGGTTTCCAAAAGCGCCGCATTGTGGTAAGAAGACTAGATGGAGGCGTGACAGTATCTCGCATCGTGCGGCAGATGGCGCGGCGGTTTCGTGCCGCGCTTTAGTGCCGCGTGGTGAGAGCAGCTCTAGTGCCGCGCTTCGCGAATTTGACCATTTATATTAGGCACTAACGAGAATCTTGGAGCAAGGTGCAGACACCAGAGGTAACAGTGTGGTAAGTGGTTTAACTGGCAGGAAATAGCGCCAAGAGGGAAAACGTGTATGCCTACAGGCTACAGCAGCGAGCTAACGGACTGTATAGCTTATCTTTATTAGTGAACGTACGTTCAGTATCAAACTTCGTCTAGAGTTTTTTAACCTCCAGTTTATCAGCTGTACGAGTATGCTAAATTTTACTCAGGTGCCTCTCTGAGCATATACCCATGAGAACGACTTATACTTTCAGTATCTATAACAGAACGTGACGTTACAGACGCTCAAGCTCGCTTTACATGGACACAACAGGGGCATTGTCACGCAGCACAATACGACACGATAGAATTTTGTCACAACAACGATATGGTGCCAATGCCGCAGATTATGCACTTTTGGTGTGCGCACTAGGTACCAGAAATATTTGCATGGAATACGAAATGGTAGAACAAGACACAGCTGCAACTTATTTTACTACGGTCTGTTTGCGATAGAGTAAAAAAAATGATTGTACGCATAGGGTTAGCTGGACAGTTAAGATAAATTGAAATACATATAATGACAGAAGTATGAATTAGGGTAACTACGCATCTTCAAATGGCAGTGAAGGAAGGCGTACGGCGCTGAACTTTTCCATCAAGACGCAGCCTCTAAATATCTTGCTAAGAAGGTAATTATAGAATTTTTGTTTAATCATGGTAATAAGAAATGGTGAAAATTTGTATGCGGGGTACATAAACTTTGATGTTTGCAGTGCAAAGTGACGATGAAAGAAGTCTTTTTTTTTTTTTGCGTTTGTCCTCGCGTCATGTTGTGTTTCATCCCTTTTCTTCACGTGTTCATTCTGAGCTACGAAAATTAAACAATTCGACGTCATTTGACTGTCAAGCGACGCAGCTGAACTTACCCCAAGTTAACCACTAACTGTATTAACTGTTAACTGTATTAACTGTTAACTGTATTGCGATAAAAAAAGTGACTTTCCCTTTGAGAGTCACGTGATTACGTGTCTGAAAATTGGTTGTCTTTGCATAAATGTTCTTCGAATTGTTGCCAAGATAGAATCGACGTTTACGGTTTTGTCTGCCTATGAATAAAAGTTCGACAGAGATGCATTACTTCGGGAATGGAACTGTTAATTATTTCTTTAAATTATAGGAGCTGGGAAAGAATGAATAGGCAACGTTGATCAGTCATTTCTTTCCAGACTTGTACGTAAGGAGTTACATGTAATTATTTACATGTAATCGGTAAAACTTTTTGGCTGCAACTTAACGATTACTTCGTTTATTCGGTAACGTTCGCTGTAATGCCATTACTTTCTTTTAATAGCCAATTACACGAAACCAGTCATTTTATTGACAATACAAGCCGTAACAGGCGACGTAGCTTTGAGAACCTGAGTTTGGTGGGAACTACAGCACAACGCCCGTGAATGTGACCCCGCAGCAACACCGCGGATGCGCATGTGCAAGCAGGCACATCAGTGTGGCTCTGTATTTGTCTCCTCATTCAGCCGGCGCTGGCATGCCTCGACGATCACTAAGTACGTTA
Organism: Dermacentor andersoni; assembly: GCF_023375885.2. NCBI lineage: Eukaryota > Metazoa > Arthropoda > Arachnida > Ixodida > Ixodidae > Dermacentor > Dermacentor andersoni. The sequence goes on along the minus strand of NC_092815.1, from coordinate 175,647,516 downwards.
ATGCTTCGAAATCACATGAGGACGATTCTTCCTTTTTTTTTTCATCTTTTCATTAGCCCAACCGAGAGAGTCTTCTCCAAGTCCCATCAACATTGAATCACTGCGCTTCATAGAAGACCCAGGTGCTAAGTAACGACTATTTTGAGCGCTAGATTCGTATACTTTACAGCACTAATCTGCGGCGCACACATTGACTAACCTAACCAAATTTGCTAACCTCCCTGTGTTTCCCTCTCTCTTTCCTAATCAAGCGAGTTTTCAGTGTCGCTGCTGATGTATTCACGACAAAAAGCAGGGACGATGACCGACTAATATGTTTAGAAGCGATTGTTAGCGCAGATAAGCAATGTACGAAAGGCTGAAGGGGACGCACAAACGCCTGGCCAGCTCGTTTTGCTAACTCTATCCACGCAATGTTTAAAATGTTAGGCGGAAAGTAATGTAGAAGCAGTAGATTTAATGTAATTTAATGGCGATTTAAGGCAATTTAATGAAGTAATTGTAATCGGTTACATTATTTCTGTAACATGTGCAAGTCTGCTTTCTATAGCCATGACTACGAATTGCGACGAAAGCGTAAACTGCAAAGTAAAAACATTCTTCCGCCTGTTAGATAATAACCTTTGAAGAGCATTTTTTTTTCGTTTGAGGCACAACGAGATTAATATCCTCACGAGCGGAGCGACTGAGCATAAGTTCTCGACCTAAGTGTGACACTTATACATAAAGACCAGAAAGTGTGCGAAATTAGAGTAGGCCGCGTGAAAAATAAGAAACGGTTATTTAAAGCCGAAAAGCGCGCTTAGTTATTTTTCGGCGTGGACGCTCGCCGGACACAATAATTTGTCTCCGCTGACGCGGTGGCTATCTTTCTTCATTTTTTTTTTCTCTAAGTGCAATACAAATGCGGCGACAGCAAATTAAAACTTGTGCGCAGGGCTGGCTTTATTATTTCTTCAATTACGCTGCCACTTTCTAGCCGCCTATTTTTCTTTCTTGAAAATTCTTTGTAGTCGAGTACTCTTCCTTCTAGAGCACTAAACCTTGGATCAGCACGAGAATTGGCCCTCAGAGCGGAAAATGTGCCCGTTAAGGCGTCTCGCTTCAGTTGCTGCTTTAATAACGCGTCCTACGAAAACTCGCTCATCTCTTGCGGCTGAAATGCACTCACATACAAATCAACAGACTCGACCGAAGAGTAATAGGTACTTTAGCTCCAGTGGAACCATTTCCTCATGGTGTCTCGTTTCATATATAGTACTGCACATGGAGCTCAGAGCAGTGTCGAGCTTATACCGCGGGGTCAAAAGGCTGAATAATGAACAACATAATGAAGCGGAGACAACGACGACGACAACGGTAATAAACGCGGCAGTTTATATCTAGAGTGAAATGCTTATGTAAGATAAATGTGTACCGTATTTACTCGATTATAAGGGGCAGGTTTAGCCCTGTAATGCGAAAACACAGTAAGACTTCAAAGAAACAGGAAATCAGCTTGTTACAAAGCATTTCTGGCTATAGAGAGCGCATTTGTATAGAAAGACACAACGAACAATGAAATGTTACTTGATTAAACACTTAAGTAGTGGAGCAATTATTTAATTAGTAATTGGTTTCCTAAGTTATCTACTTTTGAAACTTTGCTCCAGCGTATCAAGGGAGAGAGAGAGAGATCTCGAGAGAAAGGGGGTGGGACAGGAGGGAGGCTCAGAGTATCAAAAATGCTACTATATAGTCTATGATATAATTTTTCCGTGTCTAACTCTAACGTTTCAAGTATCACGCTAAGAGTAAGAATTACATGTTACGTACAGCAGGGCAAAGTGTTAACTTGTTCTAGACGATTCAGTCCTCCAAGTGCGAGGAGAGTTAAGTGCGCTGACGGCAGCGTAACGAAATTAAGGGGCTGAAGTGAGGGGGTTAATTGTGGCGGGCAGAATTAGACAAAAAAAATGGTAAAAGAAGGAATGCGGTGTGGCGAGAAGGAATCACGTGCCTCCGGCTGCACGCGAAACACCGTTTATAAGGAACACGATTCATGTGTGAACATGTGAACAGGATGCCATGTGTTTTACAGGCCACTGTGTGTCGGTGACTGGCTCTGTTCACTACGAAATGACGCCAATGCCAAATGCCGCTAAGTTTTGCCACTGCAACAAATACTACACGCATACCCCTTCGGGCGCTTTTCGTCCTCCGTCAAAGCGAAGCTTCGTTTATCTTCTTTCCGGGGTCCTCAGCACGTCCGTTCGTTCAGCTTCTGGCCGAGTAATCAAACGCCGATTCCGGAGACGGCGTGATGGAAACTGGGTGGATCCCATGCAAAGGAATTATGGGAGACGGGGTGGGATGGCTGCGAAGGAATCAGACATTGGATACGGTGAGAGGAGAAGCGGGGTGGGTGAGGGAAAGTTGCGTGCTGAAGCCGCAAGCTAGAATAGTAGCGGCTTGAAAGAAGCTAACGCTAGCTGCCTTTGACGACTATCACAGATGGCTGCTACGGAACCTTTCTTTTCCCTAAAAATTTACGAAAAATAATATAGCGCGTTGAATTCGCGTACAGAACTAAATCTTGTTTAGTGACAATCTATCGCAACTATTTGGGAAGTGGTTAGCGGTAAGAACAAACGATAGCTTGAAATGTTTGATGAAATAGGGAACGTCATACCATCTGATAAGTGCTGTGTTGCTCTGCATAACGTATATAAACGTTCATTTTCCGATGACTAGTCTTCTTCCTCGCCTCTAATTGATACTTCCTTGTTTTCTGCGACGGATTCCATAATCATCGACTAGGATAGAATAACAAAGCTCATAGAGAACCTCAACATATCTGCGCCCGGTACTGGTGGAACAAGTGCCCACTTTCTGAACTGCGTTGTAAACTACTCATCTGTCACTTTGTCCAAACGTTTTGAGCAGTCTTTAGAATATATAGTTCTGTAAGTAAGCACAGTACAGAATCTCATCCAACCGGGAATGGTAAATTGCTGGTTTCTGTGCCGTCCTTATCGCTGACGTTTACTTACATCTGAAATTTCTTAAGATGTAAGTAAGGCAGGAACAGTGGCGTGCTATCTTAGGTGACACTGGCTGTTACGATTTAGTCTTAACAGAAACTTTGCTGCACTCAGATATAACCAATATTGAGTTTTATCCGGACATTCTAAGATATGACGCACGCAAATACTACCATGTAGGAAAACGAGAAGATGTTAAAAAATACATTCGGGGGTTTCACGTATATACCAGAACCGCGATCTGATTAATGAGGCAGGCCGTTGTGGGGAATGTTGATTAATTTGGATCATCTGGGGTCTGTAAGGTGCTGGGAGACGTAGTATTTCTATGTTAGCACAAATATTTTGTGTTACTATTGCCCCTCTTTACGCAAATTTGTTTCCTTTACCAAGTGACAAAGAGTAGCCGGTGCCACCATAAAGGCGCCAACCTCTCCGAATGTTCATTTCAATAAAAAAAAAAGACTATTTGTCTTGAACACGTGGTGACTTTCTATCTGCCTTGCTTCGTAAGATCATTCTCCCACCTCCATGACTCCATGAGGGTCGGCCACGAACGTTTACGGGACAAAGGAGTTAACGACAAATGCGAATTCATCTATTAAATAATTGCGCTTCTCTGCGCAGTTCGCAAAAACTGCTTACAGCCTGAAACATTGAATTCGAGTATATGCGGCCAGGTACCGAGGAAATTTAGCGCTGTCACCAGTTCCCTGTCTCGTAAACTCTTGTGGCATACCATGCAGAAATGGTGGCACATCCAGAAAGTGGCGAGCAGATATGACGTCACTATCGTCGTCACTGCTCCGTGAAGGTAGGCGCCTATCAGCCACCGAAGGCATAGCAGGAGCACGGACGGCACAAACCACGTTGTTAAATAATTTAGAGGGGCTCAAGTACTCGCAAATTTCTAATAACGAGCCGAATATATCTCTGCTCGAATCGAATACTTTATATTTGAAACGCCGAATATTTGTGGAATAGCTTTAGGCACCGACCAGCAATAATCGGCCCCGACGAGCAAGCACTCGAAAAGGGAGGAGCTAAAACACAGAGGGTTTCGTTTCTGTCGCTCCAAACCTTGGAACATACATGATTTTAACGATTAGCCGAATATCTTGTGCCACGTTGCGCGCAGCATTGATCTCGACGTGATGTCGATGCTTAGTGCTCGTGAGGCACCGACGCTCATGTGCCCACACTCAGACGTTTCATGCGGTTAAGGGCTTACTGTATCTATCGCATTCCATCACGGGAATTTCCGGTGACTACGGTGTCGGTGGTACTCTGGTACTCTCGCTTCGCTCGTGAAAGTACCATTTCGCTACATATACTGTTTACTTTTATTTACTTTTAAATTAATAGATGACGAGAAAATACAAAGGCGGCATAAGTGGCAAGTTGAGTAACAACTGTGCGTACATGTAATTAAGAATTCTTTAACCTTTGAACAAGAATAGAGAGAGAGAGAGAGAGAGAAAGAAAGAAAGAAAGAAAGAAGAAGAAAAGTAAAGGCAAGGAGGCTAACCAGGCTCCACCTGGCCTGCTGTCCGTTTTGCAAAAGGGATTTCGAGCCCACCACTTCATCTTCAGAAGCAGAACACCATAGACACACGGTTAGACGCTTTCCCGCGCTGAAATCGATACACGGTCTGGCGGCGTTAGGAGCCGGCAAATAAGACATATGGTAAGCAACGCACAATATATTGTGCAGCACGCTACCGCGTGACCTTTTGTCATTACGGACCGCTGTTCGCTCGCCTTAAAATAGCCCTAAAAACATGAGTCTGTTTTCCTAATCCACTAAAACTGAGGAAAGTGGGAAGCACACGCGCCTAACGGGCGAGGTTTATACGCCAACCTATTCGCGTGCTTCCGTTACAGCGCGAAATGAGCGCGTCGTAAGAACTCGCGCGCCATCTCGCGGTCGGGGCAAAACAAACGATCTCGTTAGCACTACTCGAAAGGGGGGTGCGGTTTCAATGCCGGCTTATTCGCGCGCTGTGGGCGTGCGGGCGTTTCTCACTGCATGCGGCTTAGATGGTATTGCCAGACACCACATGGTTCTCTCTCTCTCTCTTATTTCGTCCAACACCTGCGAAAGAAAATGAGTCCCCTGCGCTATGCTATTGCATCTGCATACCACGTAATGTAACTTACGAGTTTCCGCTTGACAGCAATACTGTTCTAGCTGCTGGGGGAGCGTTATAGTTTTCGAGGAAGAGAGATGTTTCCTCGTGTGAGAGAGTTTAGAATGGCTCGGCGAACGGGCCACGTTGGCGGCATACGCAGATTCAGCCTCCTCTTTTATTGCTCGCATCTATACGTAAACTGGGCAAGGCGCATTCAGGCTCGCAGTTTCTCGCGTTTCTAAATGGCTGCGGGGTGCATAATGCTCGAATAAGAGAAATGCTCTACGCGCCGCCTCGTCTTTGTGAGCTCGACCACGTGAGGCATGTGCAGGGTGTTTCAGCGAACGCTTACGAAAAATCTTTAAATGTTGCCTGTGGCAGATATCACAATTCTCGTCCGTGAGCCGGTTCGCTCGAAGAGGCGGACATCAATTGCACGAAAAAAAAAGAAAGAATAAAGAAATGCGTAATCGACTAACTGTGTGTTATCTGACTGTATGTCACCCACACAAAGAATTGTGTGGATAACACCATTTACGAGATATGCGTCGTCCAACTGGTGGTAAAAACGCACTGTCGTTCTAGTTATACTTTCTTGACAAAACGGCTTTTCATGCTCTGAAGCTCAATATTAACTGGAACGGCAATGGCTTTCCCCACAATGCTCGGGAATCCATATGTCGAAACTGATGGCATCCTGAGAATTCGTTCGAAGTGGATCCGCCTCGCCAACTCACGGCTAGAAGTTGTAAATTGCAATTATGCAAAAAGGTAATTAGGCAGAAACCTAACTAGTGATTTTTTGTTAATTAGTATAATATAAATTTCAATTATTTGTGCAAGTAATGTCCATCTCTTCGAGTAGACCAGCTCATGAACAATAATTGCGTTATCTGCGACAGGCTAAAAAAAAAAAGGAAGATTGAGAATGTTCGCTGAAACACCCGGTATACTGCGCATGCTACATGGTGGGGAAGGCGTCGTCGTAAAACAACGGCTCTTTAGGACATTTATTGCGCATTTCTGTAGGCCACGATGATAGAAATACCTTTCTATATGTGTGTATCATTTAAGGAAAATGACATCGCTAACTGAAAGCCGACCTGTCAAGTCCTGACCGCACTGTTACCGCACGTTCTTTCTCACCACAACCTGCTGCGTCAGGCTTGTAATTGCTACAGGTAAGAAGAAAACTGCGTCCTCTTGTTTTATGTGTGTGCATGTGCTGTCTGTGTGAGCACTGTGTATGCCACAGCTATCATACAACTTCTATTATAGCGTGCCAGGCGATGAGACAGACTAAAACAGCTTGTCATTAAAGTGGGCATGGTTCCCCCTCTCTCATTCTCTCTCTCACCCACAAACCCCTACAATAAATAAATAAATAAATAAATAAATAAATAAATAAATAAATAAATAAATAAATAAAAGCAGTGGAGGCCTGTCTATCCCTTTCTACGCATTGTCGGGAGTGCAAGATCTACCGCATTTGTCGTCACGTGAGCCCATAGGAACACAGCCAACTTCCTCATCACTTGCGGCTGTTACCTCGTACAACTTTACGATTTGCCAGAGTAGCTAGATCCAGAAGGGCAAACAGTCCCGTGGTTCCCTAATGTGTTGCTTCCTTACCCTTGTTTCTGCTCCCCAAAGGACCCTAATGGTAGCGCGTCCTTCGCACCGAGAGCTCGCCGGAGGAAAAAGAGAGCCTCCGCAGTCAACTTTCTCCGGGGATTTCTCCCTCGGGAGCGCATTACGCTTGTCTATCGGGGGTGGTACACCGCTATCCCGGGCGGGACAATTCCACCCTAGCGCCTTTGCTAACCGGAGCACGTCCAAGTGCAGCTTATGGTTACGTTCGGAAAGTGAAAAAGACCGGAAAAAAAAAAGAAACGAACACAAGCGACGCACTCTCGTGTAGTTGGTGGGCGTCGCTGTGTCGTCCCACTGGACGGTCGACATCGGGCAAGTCGTCAATTGTTCGCGTTAGAAGATGCCATGGCGAGGATGCGCAAGAGCTAAGTGTAGTTCGAAATTATTATCATCATCATGTTCTACATATCCATGAAGACTTCGGAGGACGAAGGCTTTTTGCCAGCGACCCTACCATCGCGCCTGTGTTGCTATGTAGGACACAATGGACGTTAAAGACTATACAGTCCTTGGCCTCAAATAATAGGGAGTTCTTCAATACACCATGCTTCATAGACCGAGTTAAGTTGAGACTTGATAACCTATTGAATAATACTGTTTTAGAAGACGTAACCTGTATATTGGTGTATTAAGATTTAAGGTATTGTACATCGCAGTTTGTGTTAACTTTGGGCTTAGCCTGCGTCTGCGTTACCTCGAGATCGGACGACGAAACAAAAACCCCACTGCATGTAACAGATACATTTCTACAACTTTTCCTGCGTCTGTTCAGGACGGGCTTTGTACATTTGTGCGCCTATCATGCATTACACCAATTATGCTCACTGCTTCAGAAGTTTGCGCCGTGGCTTCACTGCGGAATAGGGAAACAGCAAAAAGCCCCTATTGCCCAGCAGGTTGATTCGTTGGCAATCCACAGAGTACGGCACACTCACTGCGATGTTCTTGTCACTTCTCGAACGCCTTCGAGAAGAAGCACTCACGCCTACAGTGTTAGGTGGGACTGCTGTTCCGCTTTTACTCGGCGTATTGTAGGTAGGCTGCTTTAATCTTTCAGTGGGTATAGTCTCAGTAACGGTTTCTCTCTTTGCCTCTGCTGTACCCACTGATGTGATATATCGGCTCTGAGGCCGATTATCTAAAGTCATATAAGTTTCTATATGCTACCACAATGCGCACATTCGTTTTTAGAAAAGCGAGAAAACAAACGTGGCCCCGCCTTTTTTTGACGGGGCAGCACTTATACAGATAATTTCTGGACGAGCGCGCTTTGCTCTCGAGCATATATGGCAGAACGCAGAAGCTTCACTCTCTAGGACGTGTCGTTGGTAGCTTGAATGAAGAAGAAAATACTGGCTTTGAAGCTAGCCTGAACAAATACAGGTGATATTGACACGTGTACTCGTTTGTCTTTTTCGCGTTACCGCTTTTCACCGTCTAACAAATGTTATCGCCCACGCGGGACTCGCCCGCACGTATCGGAAGTTTCTCGAACGTTATAGATGGTTATTTTTGTTGTCTGTTGTCCCCGAACCCTGTGTAATCTGACTGCATGTACGCGCGACGCGAAGGGTGTAGAACTTTTTGGAAGACACGCGGGCACCAGTTCTTCGAGTGTAGCTTGTTGTTGAGGGCACTGGTTCGCCCAATAAGACGCTAGTTTCCTCAATCACAGTTCTGCTGCCTTCTTCACCGTCACTACTACGTGACAATATACTACGTACGCTCATCCAGCTCCCTACAGATTGACCAATACAAATTTATACAGTTTCATACATGTATTGCTACAAGCGAAGTAGAATTTATACTGTTTGAATTTAAAGCTACAAAAGTAGAAATCATGGCATGCGTTTACTTTACGCCGTACGAACACAATGTACTATTGCGAAAAGTTAATGATACCGATGTTGACGACAGGGTGTGTAGAGAAAGCGAAATTCCATTGTGCGCTAAAGCCTTTGCCACAGCGTTTAAATAAACTGATCAAGACCTGACGAGATCATATAGAAAAAAAACACACAATAATATTTTTCTGCGAGTACGTGAACAAATGTAGAGCATCTTTCGTAACATCCGCGAGAAGCCTCCTACAGTTTGCAAGTCTGCTCAGGTTTCCTGCTTTCACCCTAATCAGCGACGCTTTCGCGCACTGCTTCTTTACACAGGTCGCAAAGTAGCATGGACAAAAAAAAAAGGATAGTACAATAGAAACAGTAAATGAAGTTCTCGTGAAGCGTGTTTTGTGGGTGCCTCCTGCTCCCTCGCGGAGCTACACGGCAAAGCCCACTTTGCTACGCTTTCAGCAACTTCAGTTTTTTGTTGTTCGTACCACGTTCCTCAAAACAATGGCCGCTCGGGAAAACGCACGCTTAGCAATATTTCACAGGCAGCTAGTGGCGACTCTTCCTCACCTAGAGAGTCGACGCTGCACTGCTGGACGTGACATGTTTTATTCAGACAGTGGGCCAGCGCCGGAGAGCTCTAAGCCGGCTGCCACCGTTCCCGGCCGTTTTCTCGCAGTGGCCGTTCAGCACGCCGGCCACAGGGAGGCGAAGTCTATCCCCCACCTTCCATTGAAATATTGAAGTGCTCGGCCGTTCAACACTGGAGTTTCACCACAGAGCGGCTACAGGTCCCCCAGCCTCTGCGACTTCGAATGGAGAAACTTAACGCGCGAAGGACTTCTGGTTATGCAGTGGTTATTTCCCCCAACCGAAGATGCTGCTAAAGCTATGGGAGTCGCTTTTTTGTGACCGAGTGTTGTAACGACAAAGGATGGTGCTTACGTTAGAAAAAAGGCAGAATGTAGAGAAAAAAAAACACGTCGTCTTCTCTACATTGTGCTTCTTCTTTAACGTAGATGATGTCATCGCCGTTATGAGGTTTATGTAGGAATATGGATGCTTTATATATGTATGAAAGGACTTCTGTGGATATGCCTCACTGCTGTGTGACGTGTGATGCTTGTCCCGGGCATTGCATGGTGATTTTGGTACTGATGCCCGTCCCTCGTTGTGTGATCATTAATAGTTCGTGTGTGAGTGGTGTTTGCGGATAAATTTTCTCGCCTTTCTTGTGTTTCTTGCTTGGGTAACGAAAGCATAATTTGGGACAACCGAGTAAAAGGAAGCCTACCTCTACATTTTCGCACATCTTAAATAAAAAAATAAATAAAAAATCGATGATTTGTTTGCAGTGGCACTAAGAGAATGCCAGGAGAGGTCTATATGAGCGAATGATACATGTTCGAGAAAACGCTGAAAGACATAGAAGCTTCCTGAGTCCTGAAGGACCAACACGAACTAAAAAGAGTTACTTCCCGTAAAATTGAAGGTGGGTGAGAAATCTAAAAGGCTTTCGTATAGAGCGCTATTTTCGACGTGCGAGTGGATCTGGCTTTCATAATCATGCCTGCAACGTATTTCCAAGACATTGAAGGTAATTAGTTGCACGCTATAGGCAACGAGCGGCCGTCGTAAGGCGCCAACAGCGCGATGGCGCCCCGAGCGGCAGCAGTAAGAGCACTGGCATGTGATGCAGACGACGTGGCGAATGCGAACATGGTGATTCCAGTGATTTTGCACTGCTGTTTGTAAGGCCTGATCAACCGAAAAACACATTCTTGTGCTTGTACTCTTGAGAAAGGCAGCCGCCTGTTTGAAGCAGTTCACTTAAAAAATAAATCAAGCTTAGGTACATTGGCGCATGCGTGTAAGACCGTTCTCAATTAGTCGTCCATAAACTTGAGAAGCTTATAAGTTACAAGCAACACCTTTGGATTATCGGGGAAATGACGGGTCATTACAGTGCGGAAACAAAGGAATATCATGTTACCAGGTGCACATGCAGCGTAAAAATGCGATACTACACAAACACTTATTGCTTTAAATGGATGGAAACATGATCAGACTGACCTAATAATGAATCGTGTAAGGAAGAAAACGCAGCTTTTGTGTTTTCAACTTCTCCCTGTGACAGACGACGACGACGACGACGACCTGCGCATTGAGTGCGAGAGAGCTTGTGCTGTTCGCCGACGCTGTATGCGTTCTTCAGTAATTACCACAGTTGTAATTGAAACGCATTATTGTATGAACAAAACTAGTATATAGGGTTCGTCAGCTGCGGTATTCGCCGCTGCTGTCGCCTCGGGCACGAGTTGCACTTATGCTCTTCTTGAGGTGATGGAAAGCGGGCGAACGAAGCCCCACCGAAGGCAAGTTCTCACGTCCAAGGTTATATACAGCTTCCATTGAATGCCGACGGCTGGTCACCTCCAAGTCTCCATCCTCCAGGGAACCTTTTGTCCTTTGGATTATGTTCCTATTGTCGCTTTGGGCGCCAATTTCGTGGTTCTGCCTGCATACGTTGTTTACCCGAACGTTGTCTTTCCCATGTGGTTGCCGGCACTTGTCAGTTATTTTCGCGTGTGGCACTGTCTACGACATCCATGAGGACGCGAAAATATGACATAGAGAAAGAAAAAAAAATGATGAGGTGAAGGAGTTCGGCAACGTCTGCAAAGTTTGGCAAACGTCTGCCTGGTGGGCAAACTCGGTCCGAAAGCGCCACACTCTTCCGCTTCGCAGCAGGCTCGAGCTAAACATTTTTTAACGCGACAGCGTTAAGGAGCTCGTGTCGCAGAAAAGCCGGTGTCGTCGGCGTCGGTGTCGGCGGCGTTGGCCGTGAGCGATAAATCCCAGCAGGCACTTCATGAATAAAAAACAACTTGCAAGATGGGCTGGGTGGGAATCGAACCAGGGTCTCCGGAGTGTGAGACGGAGACGTTACCACTGAGCCACGAGTTCTTTTTTTTTCTCTTTATTTCCAGCTTGGCTACAAGCCTCAAAAGTGTTTGTGATCATAGATCACACTCGTTTTATATGTGTCAAAGTATCAAGCATTGACACCACAGCTTCATCACAGTGATTCATCTTGTACACGTCACGTACCTTCACAACCATTTCCACAAAATATTCATAGACATTTCGGCCTTTAACATCACAATGTCTATATGCCAACATACTACGCCATACTGCGTGCAGTCCTAGTAGAAAGATAACATCCATCTGTTCAAAATCGCGTTCAGGGGGTAAAAAACGAATGCCATGTGGATTGAGGGGTAGGTCTATCTTTAACGTTCTCTGTAATATATCCCAAAAGAATATGGCATTATTACAATCAATGAAAACATGTTCAATCGTTTCAGCTTTGTTGCACAGAAAGCATCTGCTTCCCCATGGCACTTCAATCCCTCTTTCCTCCAGCCACGTTTTAACAGGCAAGGTTCCCGTGTGAAGCTTGAAGAAGAATGTTTTAACGTTCGCCGGTATACACATATTTTTAACCCTATTGAGCCACGAGTTCGATGCTTCAAAGTGGTGGTACAAAAGCGCCTCTAGTGAACGCGGTGTTGCCTTAGAAACGAGCTGTTTCTAAGGCTCAGGCGTGCGTCGCTTGCTCAGGCGCACATTTCGTTGTCGCGCCGAACGCTGCGTTGCTCGACGCTCACCGCGTCCGATGCGGGGCGCGTAGTCGCTGCGCCGTAGCCCATTGTCTTACACCCCTTGGCGGGTCGACGGGAACGCTGTCGCGTTCCACTCTTGAAGGCGAAGCTTAAGCGTCCTCCAATTTTTTTTTTCTGCGTGCGTGTGCTACGAAACGAATAAACACTAAATACGTGATTAAAGCGGGACCACCCGCCGTGGTTGCTCAGTGGCTATGGTGTTAAGCTGCTGAGCACAAGGTCGCGGGATCGAATTCCGGCCACGGCGGCCGCATTTCGATGGGGGCGAAATGCGACAACACCCGTGGACTTAGATTTAGGTGCAGGTTAAAGAACTCCAGGTGGACGAAATTTCCGGAGTCCTCTACTACGGCGTGCCTCAATCAGAAAGTGGTTTTGGCACGTAAAACCCCGTAATCTAAAGCGGGACTGGTTAGCTGATTTTTCGATGTGAATATCACGGACTTGCTTTTTTGGATGTGAAGTTTCATATAACGTTAAATTATTACACGTTAATTGTTTCTTATGCTTCTTACAATTTTTGCAAATTAAGTCGTTGAATCTTTGGAAAAGAGAAAAATCCACCATTGCTACCGGCCGACTGCAGCCGCTGAGTAAGCCGAATGGAAAGGCCGCTAACAAAAATGACTGCCATGCTCTAGGTTTCAATGAAAAGACAACTGAAAAAAAAAAGAAAGACGCTTACTGAGGGCATATTCAGTGAAGGCCGCGAAGAAAATCGCTAAGGTTGCGGACTTGGCACTTCCTTCCTCTTTGTCTAGCTTGGTGTTATACGGTCGGCCTCTGAGCAAGATGTACTTTAAAAAAATGATTGTAATACCTCTGTAACTTTGACTCGGTGTAGCTCGTAGATCAGTCACTGAGTTCATTTGTGGCTGTGCCCATAGCTCAGTCACTGTGACAGCCGTATTGCTGCGAGTTATAGACAGACTAAATTTGTTTGATCATATTTTACAGTTATAATTATATAATAGCTGTGAAACACATGGTATGGTCGTATAGAAATCATCTCCTATATGTGAACTTAAACTCGAACCATGCTCAACTGCTAAAGAATCGTAACAATCTTTAGAATTAATAGGTGTTGCAACTACATGTAACACTCGCTTGCCTTGCGTTCTTACACGAGGGGAGCGAGCAAAGGTTGAGCCGCTTATCAGATCACCGTCAAATATTCACTGTCCTCACTGAAGCATCTGATCATGCATTCATTAGTGATGTTAATTAGTTTTCTCAGCGCCCAAAACAGTTTCCTAGAGAAGAGGCGTGATATCGCTTTATTTTTTCTTTAAGGACTCTCTCGTGCCCTCGATCGTTATACGCTTCTCCCACTCCCGCTCCAGTGGAGTAGCTGCCGTAGGTGCCCTGTCTGCAATGCGACACAACGCGGCCAGTATGGCGCTGAAGACTGTGCCGGCGTAAGCCTGTACTGCGAGGTTATTTGTTCGTGGTGTGGCGACAGCAGGGAGACAGGACGGTTCTGAATGTCGCGTGGTCCTCGGAGATGAAGTACCATAGTTTCAGCACTACAGTGTTCGTACACGATCAGTAAACGTAGAATTTTCGAAAAAGGAAACACTTTTTGTTTGTCCCTTGAGAAATCTGCACGTGCTGACTACAAAGGAATTTGTTTCGAAAATTTCCCGGCGAACAACGGCTGGTAAGGGCAGCTTGTCCACGTAATTTTGATGTATTTATATAGCTTGCATACTGTCTTCAGCAAGACAGGAAATTACAAGTAAGCGATTAATTTTCCACGCCCGAACACCCCCAGGCTTAAACACGCAAATACCCAAGAATGTGGGCGTCGCAACAGTCGCTGCCGTAGCACAGTCGGTAGTACATCGCAATCGTTAATGCGAAGGTTGTGGGTGCGGCTCTCACCGGCTGCCAGTTGTCTTTTATTCCACCTTCATTTCGCTTTAGTTTAGGATCTCTACCTTTCAACTGAAACTACAAACAACTTCGCCTTTTATTGCCTCTACCCATTTCCCTTGCACAGGTTAGCCAACCGCCGGTTGTTACACTGGCTAACCTCCGTGTATTTCACTTCTTTACCCCTTTTCTACTCCTCCTTCTTTCCCTATGCTTCCGTTCGCTTCATGTGACTGTTCCAATTTACTACCGTGGACAAAACAGCGGGGGGTGCGGACTGTAGAGAAGAAATTACGGTAAATACTCAATAATGCTCTGCCCTGCGGCAGTCGTCGGGCGTGTTTGGGACAGCATCAAATTGACAAGCGTGAAAATACTCGAGTGTACCAGTACGAGGCTGAAGCGGCAACTCGTCCAAGATTGCCGACAGCGCCAAAATGTCCTCAGGATCTGGCAATCGTAATATGGCGTACCATCGCTTTAACACACAGATAAAATTGTGCTGCGTTCTTTCGTGGTGTTACCACCCTGCTTTAAACGAATATTCGCACCGTGTGCATTGCTCGTTTTTTGGACGAATATTTAAGTCACATTGCCGTATTGCGATGATGGTGAAGAAACTGTGAGTGTCGACAGGCTGTAAGTCATGAATCTAACTGGTTTTTTATGGAACATTTGTCCAGCAATACAAGTAGCACTCGGAGCACAATGATGGCGGTGAGCACGTCTGCCAGTCGGCGAAACCCGATTCATCGGTCAAGTGCGCCAGCTACTTGTGGATAACATATCGTATACATTAGAGCGTGAATTCCATAATGTACATCAATATTCGCATCGCACGCCTAATCTGATTAGATAAGATTCTTTCGTATAGAGAATCGATCAACAAATTCGGGAATATTCGGATATATGCAGGCGCGTCTTCCGCCGCGGAACTAGGGGGGGGGGTAGGATGTCGAGGGCTGATTGCCTGGAACACACACACACACACACACACACACACACACACACACACACACACACACACACACACACACACACACACACACACACACACACACACACGCACGCACGCACGCACGCACGCACGCACGCACGCACGCACGCACGCACGCACGCACGCACACACACACACACACAAACACACACACACACACACACACACACACACACACACACACACGCACACACAAAGAAAGAAAAGTATTGTTGCGGCGCAACGAATTCTCGCATGGTAGAAGTTCGGTTTTGTTACTCCTTCTTCCTTTGCAGAAAGTAATGGGCCACAGGATTATTATAGAGTGTAGGTTGGTGTAGAGGGTGTTGGTAATCCATAACTGAGGTTCTTTAGCGCACGAAGTGGGACGAGAGAGGGTGTCTGTTACCTATATATATATGTACCGCATCGTGGAATAAAACAATTGTTGGAAGTTAGCGCTGTGTCCGCGTCTCGCCTCTGTCTCTCGTCCCTTTTTGTGCGCTAAAAAACCTCAGTTAAGGATTATTATATTATTGCGATATCAATTATATGGACACTCCAGGCGCATTCCTGCCGTAAGGGGGCGGATGGGGGAGCCGACAATGGTGGCTCAGTCTTCTGTGCGCATGGGAGAAAAGCTGGGAGGAAGCGCGCCGCCTTCCGTCGCGTGCTATGCATCGGGGCGAGTAGAGGGAGGGGGGCGGCCTTAGGATTCTGTGATCTGTGAATATGTGGTTGCGCAAGATGTTTACTTACCTTGCGTGACGCATTATATAGAGTCACTTTCGCTTAGATATTGTGGGAGACTTATACGTATATTTATATATCTTGTTGCGAGGTCTTGTGTATAGTATACATGCAGTGAACTTTGTTTCCAGTGGCACTTTCTTGCCCTTTATCAAGCTGTACCTTCGCGTCTGTATATTCCATTATATGTTCGCATTTCTAATGTATATTTTGCAGAACTCCTCCTTTTGATATGTGCTCTCTGTTGCGACTATAGGTTCAGTGCGATTACTGACAATACGCGACCGGTGACAGCTGCTCCTGCGCAATACATTGAAACGAAGGACAACGTCATTGAGATTTTTCCGTGGCTGTTGCATATGTACAAAAATGTAAACAAGGATTACGACAACGTTTATGACAACGTTTCAATAAAATTATTTGTCCTCCCAACTTGTTCCTTTCATAAACTTTACGTTTTTCATATCAGCGGCATGCACTGCTTGGCTGGTTTCGAATCGATATAGTTATAAAGATCGTGTGATATTTTTCTTACTTAATAAGTAGACAAAAACGTGAAAGCATTGATATAAGTTATTTCAGGCACAATTTTTGGGACGCATGAATATGTTATTTTATTTAAATATACATATTACTTGTCTTGACAGTGCGTAGCGTTCAAGAATTCATTTGCAGCATCTTTGGCAATGGCAAAGCAGTTATTATTCATGTGTTTGATCCCTCGACAAGTTCTATAAGGAACAGGCCGAGCTGGAAAGTGGCTCAGATGGCGCAGGGTAGTTTCGGGTGCCACTAGTAGCGTTGTCATTTCTATAGCCTATTGCCCAAACACCCTCTGCAAAACTAACGGAGCCTCTACGAATAGGGAGCGGGCGCGAATGCAAAATTAAACCATAAGACCCACCACTAGCTATAACATAACTTAAGCATGTACAGTAAGCTTTGTAATGCATGAATAAAAGTAACTTGTGTACTTAGTTACGTCATTTCTGTAGCATCTTGTGCCCGTACACCGTCAGCAGCACGCACAAGACATCTCGCGTACCCTACTAAAGCTCCATGGCCAATACAGCCCACACGATGTTTTTTCTTTTTATAATTTATTTTTCAAACACTTCCTCAGAGCGCCAGCGGCACTGTCAAGAACCACAAAGAGCTGCTAGTTGTTAGAAGCTTGCCTAGGTCAGCCTCAATGAGAGCGAGAAATTAGGAAATCTGAGGCACAGTAGGATGATCAAATTATAGAACTTACCGCCTCAAAACAATTCGCGGACACTCCCCGACGCCGTATGTTGGGCACTATTCACATTACCATTTGATCTTAGAGCTCTCTACGAAATTTACAAGAGGGAAATGGCGCTAGCGTCTACGGGAATCACAAGTACACGAAGGCTGAGTAGTTTATTAATTCGCCTATAATCTCCGTCCTCCTGGCTCGAAAGGACTTGGTAACTTTTCCAAATTGGGTCATTTCCGAAAAAAAAATATTGTGTCATAATTGCAACAACTAGCTAAGATTGTGCGCATGCGCAGGAACTCAAGCCTTCGGGCGTTTAAAAAGGTATGATTTACATGAAAATTTGCAAAGAAAGGTAAAGCGCAATGTAGATAAAACCACAGGAACGCCCGAAGCCACAAGCACGAATGCTTGACAGACACACGCATTTTCCAGCATTGCCATCCTAGAGAATTATCGCAGTGCGAGACTTTCTTTCGTAATATTGGCAAAAAAACAAAAAACAAAACAAAAATAAAAGAAAAACAAGAAGCAACAAACGGTACGCCTTTAACCACCCGCGGATCTTTAAGTAGTACCGAACGGAAGGTACATGGGTACTTGCTTTCTGTAGTGAAGCAAGCACTCACAAGACGGTTAACACCTCTTAAGACAAAATGTTATGGCTTGTAACTGCTATGTTAAAGGTTGTTAACCGCGTCGTCCTGTCGTTCCTTTTTCGTTTGTCTTTTCGTTGCGATTTACAAGTCCTGAAGAAGAATGTTATCTCTTCTGGGCGGATTAGTTGGTTCTGGATCGTGGAGGACGTTTAACCGCGTGAACAGACGACGGACAATACGATTTCAGGACGCTCGTCTGCTCGTCTCGTCTTTAGCCAGTACGCGCTGCTAAGCATTCACGATGATCTAAGACGTTAATTAGGAACATAGCTCTGGTCTTGGTGTGTGCGTATCACGGTTGAAAGTAAAGACACACAAATAAAAAAGAAGGTCAACCACCTTCGCACAATAATATTTGTAAGGTTCTTTCTAGAAGACATCAAATGAGTATTGTGCCCGAAAAAAGTCAAGTTGCTATCAGACACAACGTCTAGACAAATCAGTTTGCCACTCGGGAACGATAATGTGGAAAGGTATATAGGGCATGAAATGTCGACGAGCTGCTTTTTGTGAGACATAAGCTGCTGCCTTTTTGTGAGGCGTAAGTCTGATTAAAATAATAATGCATAACGTGACTTCTACTTTATACCTGAAGCCTACGTGGAAACTGCAAATGGGTTTAGTACAAAATGTATGACATCAACGACTTCGCTGTGGGAAAAATAAATTGTAATAATTTACCAGACATCCTTCAAGTGCACGCTCTCGCTCATTCTCTTAAATACTTCGCAACTACCTAATGCTCGCTGCAAAGAGCTATTGAATAATGAAGACAATAATCAAACGGGAGTGCACTTTTTTTTAAATGCTTTTACATTACTTCGCAATTTACTTAGGACGACAGGGAGACTGAAACGATGAGGCAGCGAATCCATGAAAATGACTGAAGAATTTGGCTCTTGATACTGCATAAGATGTACAAATATATAGGTGAAACCATTTATTTGGTACTTACGTCGAAGGAACATTTATGCTTAAACAAGGTATTGCATGGAATATGAAGCAAAAGCATATCGCGGGATAAAAATGTAAAACAAGGCTGGTCTACGTGCATGTCCAGGTAGAGAATTATTTGTCGTGGAAACTGGCGAAGGCAGAGCATCAGATGACGTGGCGGAGAGGGAATGCTACGACAGTCATTTTGTTCTTGGAGAGTGGTTCATTATTCATCCCAACGATCCGTGCATAATGCACACACGCATATGCCGAGATCTCTCGTGCCAGATATGAGAATTTCCATAGCAACGGGGCTCGCATCCGCAGCTGCATATTAGCAGAAGCTGTTCTCCCCGTTACTCAGTGACGCTAGACATTTATCATTCCCGGAAGGCGGCAAAGACCACCATGTCGCATTTGTAATGAGAAGCTTGAAAGTACGCCGAATGATGGAGGCATGGCAGTATGATATATGAGACAGTGACACATAGACGTTTCGGCTAGCGACACGCTAGGGGATAATCTCTTCAGACGGCTACGACGTTTTTATCCGCTTCCACAGGCATTTTAGGAAAACACGCATTCAAGCGATGGCTGTGTCGCGTTTCGCATACCTTCTCCATGAGGTGGCCCAACGATTACGAAACAATTCTTGGTCAGTTCGCTAATGTACTTTGTAGATATGTTTATCATCAGTTTACCCCACAAGCGAGAGTTAAGTGCTCGGGCAACTGCTCAAGTCTTTACAAAAGGTTCTCTCTCTAGCATTGTTCTTAAGAGCAAATTCCTGCGAATCCTGATGCTGGACAGCATAATTAGAGAAAGAGGCCCGTCAATGGCAAACATCACTTACGAAGAGGTCTGTGAATTGAGTCCCTGGAGTGCTATGCATGATGCCCCGAGTTTCTCGCTCGCCCGAGTTTGCTCGACGGTGGCCAGTGAACACAGATGGCACGGAACGCGCGAAGGCAGCGCATAATAAATTGTCGAAGTAAAGCCACGCATGTCAACACGAGCGCACCCTACGCACGCCGCTTCCTCGTTTCGAACGAAGACTGGACAATTTTACGCGCCAGCGCCGCCTATTGTTGTCAACGCAATACCGTAAAATACAGTGACTGTCCGGACGTACAAATTATAGGCGCAAGAAGCTTGCCATGCCTTTCTGGGGCGTGTCACGAGCGTGTCTCCTCTTTCCAACATGATCTCTCTTTCCATCGTCCAACGCGAACAGTGCAGGCGCAGCGCATTCTCTTGCCAAATCATTGGTTGCTTTAGAATTTTCTCTATAACTTGCTTGCACTGGGTGGAACGATAAAAAAAAAAAGCATGCACCGATGGTTTGACCACGTGACTTCTTTCTCAGCGACCCCTGAGGTATCGCCGAAGCGCACATGGTAATAATGGTAATAACCCAACAATGAATCTAGATAAGCCAGTGCGGGCCGATGTTTGAATTCTTAAGTCTTGATGCTATTAACAAACCCCGGAATGCGATTGCTAGTTTTGGTTTCAAGGAACGTGCGTGCTCCAAGTGGTTGCCGGAAATCCTAACCACATCCTAGCTTATTTTTTTATTTCTCTTTTTGTGAATATTAAAGGGCCGTTTATAGTCCGACGTAACGCGCGCGCACGCTACGTTACGTTGGCGAAAACAAGTCCTTCTATAGTCCGACGCACTGCAGCGCCGACGTAACCGGCGGCTGCCAGCGCGCCCCGACGAGCTCGGCGCATATTTGGCTCCTGCTCCATTCGCGCGCCGGCGCCGCCAACCGCGTCGACCCACAATGCATTGCGCGCGAAGAAAAAGGCGCCAACACAACTCCGCAGACGGCTTTTGCGGACGGTACGCGACTTGGCGAACGCTCTGCGCATGCTCCGAAGATAGCAGCCGACGGCGCGCGCGTTGAAGTATAGAGGGGATGGCATCTCGGCCGGCGCAGCGCAACCGACGTAGCGTGACTGACCGCGAACGACGCTGGCCCGTGCGCCGATAACGTCGGACTATAAACGGGCCTTAAATCGGGCGAAGCGCGGGAAGAGGTTGTCTTTGTGCGTCCGTCGAGCTTACCTCCGCTCACCCTTGCCACTCGCTCAGTGATATCTCAAGTCGGATCGCGCTAGGTCATCTGCTTCGGTTGTCGTCCCAAGTATGAAGATGGGAAAGATAAGACAGAGAAGCTTGATCAGGCGTGCAACGAACGGAAGACGCATGTCAACCAAGCATTAGACGCAGATGGCTAAATCGGGGCATCATATGTGTTGCGCGGCTCTGTGGTGTTCTAACACCGGGAATTCCAGTTCGGCGAATTTTTTCGCGTCTCCTAATGACAGCAGGTAAGAACAAGTATTTGACTGTTTTCTGAACCGGTATTCATTTTGCATGAGTAAACAAGTTCTGTGAAAGCTCAGTGGACTGACAACAGCCCATCTGCTGTCGGTGAAATACTTGTACTGAAGGGCTTGAGTGCGTGTTGTTGATCTATACATTTTGTGCACTCTTTTCTTTGTCGACAGTTACAGCCAGGGCTAAAGAAAAAAAGAAACAGCCGTGATGTTTTATCAAATTTTAAGACCAATGGCGGCAAAAGGATGCACGCACGTAATTTCTTCTTGCGTTTTGATGCACCATTACTAAGATATCGTACTGCAGAAGGTTGAAGCTCTCTATTCCATCTGAATTTTGAAGCGTAGACGGTACCATACGCACAGTTACTTTGCTTTTGGCTCAGCTTCGGAATGTGCAAGTTTTTGAGCACCTGTATTATAGACTAGGCGCAATGTTATTTGTTGTGCCGGCAAAATCTATTTAATTATACCAGTAATACAAACATAGAGTATTTAATGCTGATTAAGCACGAACTATTAATCCCCCTTGCGATGAAATGTGCTATTAAGTTTTTTTTTTATGAATGGTTGGTTCCTTGCCTTGCTGCTGTGTTAAAATAGTGTTCTAATACTCCCCGTGCTTTCCTGCATATATGAATATGGCACAAATTATGACGACTTGTGTATAGTTTTGGCTAACTGAGAAATCGGCCAGCTTTAGTTGATCGACTTCACAACACACGAACAAAATTACCGATTGATGGTGCCAGGGAGTTATTTTCTTTTCACCGCACAAGTGGCTCTCCGCTATCAAGAGCCCCGATGCCGGGGCGCAACTATGGGCTGTCCAGAGGGCCCACGATGCGGCGGTCGGGCAAGGCCTGACTGTCCCAACGTGGGAGCGGCCCGCAGCGCGCTGAGTCGCGTACCTCAGGACCTTATTAAAGTTCTGCATCCATCCAACCGCACCGCTCTATATCTGTGGACTAGTTGAACTGTAGCCCTGAACTTATCCACAAGTAAGGAATTTCAAAGCGACTAATTTCACGAAATGACGAAATATATTACCTGCCAATATTGGTAGTTAATGACGGTTTGCTATCTTAAATATTTCTTATTATAATTGCACGGCACTGGTTTGTACGAGCGCTAGCTGTCCCAGTGCTTTAAAGGGAAGCTGAAACACTTCGAAAAAAATGAGTTCTCTGCGGCATTCTACACTTTTGAGTCCCCTGAACACGAATATCTGGTTCAAAAAGGGCGGAAACAAACGCAAGCGGCTGTTTTTCCAAGAAAACGCGCACCAGCGCCTCAGGGCATCGCGCGAACGCCGCTGTTGCCCGTGATCGGTCGGGGCCGCTGTGACGTCATTCGCGGCAGTCGCCAGTCGGCGCCGCCGTTTCAGAGCGTAGCACGCTGTTCTGTTCTGGCTTCACAGCTGAGTCAAAGTTGTTCTTTATTCTATGGCTGAGTTGTAAGCATTATGGAACGTTCTCGCTGTCTCGGACAGCCTGTGTTTTCGCCGTACATGTTCGAACCGACAGCCGATACGGAAAACGATGGCGGCAACGACGATGTTGAGTGTGCCAACAGCGAGAGCGATGTGTGCACCTTCTCGCGCGTTGGAAATCTTAGCTGGTACGTATGTTTTTTTTTTTTTTCATGTAGCTGCACGTTCCAATGACGCGAGAAAAAATGCGCTAAAGTGTCGCTGGGAACTTGCTGCTGGAAGAATGCCGAAGCACTAACTTCTCATTAGATTGTAAACACGGGTGCAACTACGGGATGTCAAGCACCTTGCCGCTGCTTGTCTAAAGTTCCGTGTTTTTTTGCGTGTTGATACACGATCGCGAACATAAGTGCCGCGTTTGGCTACTTGAAACTCTTCAACATTATCTGCCTATGTCACGTACATTGGCTGCTTCAAACTCTTCGTTTGGTGATGGTAGTGGAACAGGTTCATCAGCGGCTCGGTTCTCTAGGTGCTCTGCTAGAACCTGAAAGAGTGCAAGGCATGGATGTCATGAATTTCAGCATATCATGCATATGAGCAAACATGACAACAGTTGGATTACTTCCAGTAATTGAAATACTTTTTCAGTAATTTATGTAATGGATTAGTTGTCTAGTGATTTAGCAATGTGAATTATTTGGTGTCTGTAATTTCATGGCTGAAGTAATTTATTAATTGCGTTAAATATGCACCAGTAAGGTGTGTACGGTGCCAGAACGTTGGTAGTGTCGTGAGGTGTCGTGGAGGAACATGGGGGGGAGGGCATGGAATGTTGGCAAGTGTATGTTACTTGAAGAAAGGTTGGCGTCCCTTTAAACTTTCCTTTTTGCTTCTTGTATGCATGAAAACGTTTTGGAAGCAATCGTAAAGTAATACTATTCTTGAAAGCGGTAATCGGTAATGTAATTCAAATCGATGATTGTAACAAGAAAGTAATGAGTAATGTAATATATTTACGTTCAAATAATAATTTTGTCATGCCTGATACATAGCTAGTTCTCTAGGTACAAAGGCAAGAAAACATTTTTTGTGCAGCAGCGATGCCTGTATTGGGCTAGACGACGTCGAACGCTGACAAGTTCAATACCTCACAACGTTACTCCATTATTTGAGCCCGTTCGCCTTGCCACGGGCGCGGCCGTGCCGACGCTTGTTTTTGCAGCATTTCGCTGCTGGTAGCAAGCTGTGAGTGCGAAATCTACGGAACGAAGTTTTTACGCGCCGAGTTCAACTACTGTATCGCGAGCATGAAAATATTACCGTAACGCCTCATGTCGTGCGATTTGAACACGAATGCTGAACAGCTAAACCTGCGGGCACCGCGTGGTAGGACAAATATCACGTAATGCACAAGCGTACCCCCGGTCAGTTATTTCACCATATCAAAACAGCACCGAACAAACAGCCGTAGTACAGTGTTCCGTGACGCAGCGGAGGGGAAAAACAGGATGAAAACGGCAAGCTGTTTGCACGCATGTGCATATTCCCGGCTGTGCCCCCACCTCGCTTCGTCAAAGGCCGCTGTAAGGCCGTTTGTTCGACACTCAGGTGATCGTCTGTTTAAAACATTGCCCGTGTGCACATTAAAACCCTTACCTCATCCTTTCTCCTCTTGGCGAAGGCCGCTCTTGGAGGTGGTGAGGTGTTCGTCTTGTGGGAGAATATGGATGGAACAACGCCGTGATTCAGTCGCGCCGATTTAATTGGAATACCGATTGCCCGCATCGTTGTCAAGCTCCGATGATAACCACTGTCGCGGAAATGCTCCGAGCACAGCACAGTTGATTTCGTCGGCACGAAATTATCTCTCCTCACCGCACGGACCCATTGCGCTGCAAGTTTCTTGTCCTTCGGGAACATGTGAAACACCACATCGTCTCGGCCGCCTGTGTTCGCACAGCCGAATGTGCACAGAACAAGGGCAGGTTAGGCGCCCTTGGCTGTAGGCACTCACGCAGCACAGAAAGGAAGCACAGTTCACGAAAATCGCAAAAGAAAACAAACGTCAGTGGCGGCATATCTCTCGTAGCGTCGTTTAGTAAAGTGCAGGAGGGGAAGAAACATGCCAGCACATGCCAGCACGCCGGTCCGGCAGTACGGTCCCCGCGAGTGACGTCACTCTCGCCGGTTCTCTCCTCTGGCAACCACCTCACCCGGCGCTCCGCGAAGCGACGAGGGCGTGTCCGCGGGAGGGATTTAGAAAGCTATTTCTGCCCCTTATATTAACAAAACGAAGAAAAAAATTTTAGAACCGTAAATGAATAGGTCTCTTCCCAACCCCAGCAATTCATGGAAATTGAAAACCGCTTCAGCTTCCCTTTAAGGAAATTAAGAGAACCTTCCAAGATCAACGCGCTAGAAAAGAAGCGCTTCGGAAACACGGCACACTTCAGCAGGTTCTGCTCCACGATTTGGCCAATGTCGCCGCGCGGCCAGCGGACCTGCCAAAGAGCACGAAGGCAGCCCGCTTGCAGGCGAAGTGGAAAGGAGGGCTTCGCGACTAAATTCGCGACCAGCCTCCTCCTCCCGGCAGCGCGCCTTCTCCCCCTGCCTTCTGACCTCATCAGTGACGTCATGGAGGCATTGTTTTGTTTGTGAATTATTTCCAGTTGGATATCCGGCAACCACCAGTGGTGGAAGCGGCGCTGCCGCCGCGTATCGGCTAAAGTATCGGCATGGGGGCCGAGTGTCCCAAGGGAGATATAGGGAGTTTCCTCCCCTATTAGCTCATTCATATGAGCGCGCCTTCAGAGCTCGCAGAGATCCCGAACTTTTCCCAACTCAGGTATTTCTGACTAGCACTCCTGTTCAGCTTTTTGCCCATACAGAAGGGTAGTACCACGCAGACACCAATAAGGAGGAGTACAATGCTAAAAACAATTTTATTTTCCTACTTTCTAGTTGAGTTTTTATTTATCACAGCCAGGAACATTCAAGTGACCTCCATTGCCCTTCGGCTAGTCGTTCACTTCGATTGCAATATGTCCCAGGGCTGAAAAGATGATTTTGAGCGGACTGTTTGAGAACGTGTGCAAAAATAGATTTATGTAAATCAGGGTTAGATTCGCAGTGTTCGTATTCCGAATCGGTATTTCTTAGGTAGTAATTCCAGCGTGCTAATGACGCCGACAATTCGTTTCCTGAAACACCGTCAAGTTCCTCTTAGCCGCACTCTATTAATTTCTTGCCGTCGGTAACCACAGCATGAAGAACCTCAGGTAACCCCTGGGATTCCAGCTATCACGAAAGGAGCCGTGTTGTACGTATTTCTGCTTGCAGCTGGCTATGCTAGTGCCTAGACACGTACTTTGCATCGATTGTCCGCTTTGCGTGACAAAAGGAATTACACTTCTGAGAAGGAGGATCACTGCAATATCAAAATGAAGTGCATTCACATAAAACACCGAGACATGACAATCTCTTTTTTATATTTTTGATTCAGAGTATGCAATAGGAAATTCACAGGCAAAAAAAAAAAAAAAAGTGACGACGCTTCACTTAGCAGCGTCCTGTGCGACCTCGTACATTTCATTCTATGCACTGCCTGTTTAACTGATAACCACGCTTTTAGGAAGCGTGAAATCGGCATTTTTCAGGGCGTTTGAATTTATATTACGCATCCGAACATTCTAGTGTCCTACTCGTAGTTGTTTAAAGTGTTACAGCGTGTCATGCTTCAATATGCGCGCCAAACGTATGGTCTTTGAATATTCTATAAACGTTCTGGAGTTGGCCATGAAACAACACCATTTTCTCAAAAGTGGTTAACTCAGATAACGAACCCATAAATCGTTCATTACATCGTGACTACCACCGTCCAATCAGGCGTGTGACAATACAAAAACCGTTACAATAATGTGCTGATAGAATGCAGGAAAACACTGACATTTAAACACCACTGTTTTTAAAAGCCATTCTAAACTAGCATAGCACGTGAGAATATGTCACTATTATATCGTATCACTGCTATGTGCTAAGCAGCGTACCGTACTCATTGCACTAGCCTTGTGGCTGCAGAGGTTCTGCGGGAGATCCCTGTGGACCACCAATCAGATCCCTCAGTTGCGTGAGGGAAACGCAGTCGCCCAAGTCACAATTCACCGTAGTCTACACGCGAAAAAGAGTCCTATTACGAGACCTTGTATTTTAACACAGGGGAAGGCACCCCTCGTTTAATGTTCAACATGTGCGACGACGTCTGTCAGCCAGACGGCGTTTCCTATACCAAGGGGCCCACAACAAGATTCGTCTCGTCTGCGTCTGTCTGCGCTGTCCCGACCAGTGCCTTCTGCTACGCCCTACCATAGAGAACTGTATTTAAGATCATTCACGGCGACAAAAGTTCTTGGAGTTCTTGGATTGTGGCTACAGTGCCACAATCCGAGAAAGCAATACATCCATTACTGCGCTTACAAAAACCGACAGATCACGGTGAACGAGTGCATAGTTTCGATGTTCACCTACCGACGAAGCGACATCCTCAGTCTTTTCTCTCCTTTCTTTCTCTTCTTCTTTATTTGTACAGCGAAGCTGTACACGTATAGCTACCCCCTGGCGGTAGTCGATGTGCGTCCGTCTATGCGTCGCGTCGACACAAAAATATTTTCGCCTCCAGTTTCTCGCTAATGCTCCGTACTGAAATTGGCCTCTAAGACGACTCTATAATTACGCATAATTTTACTTACTTTTCATAACTAGTTCACAGTGAAGCTCTAAAAGCTACAGAATTCCCCTCTACTGTCAATACATTGCCGTCTACGGAGGGAGTATGGTTACAGAAAACGGTTGTAACTAGTTTTATAGAAACTCTCCGAAAACTAATTGTATGACAATTCGCTCAAGACAATTCTAACATTACGTTGAGTTTAATCTACTTTGCTTAATTACGTAGTTCACAGTGAACTTGTGAATATAGTGGAATTCCCGTTTTGCTGTCAATACATGGGCTTTACGGGAGGGAAACGGACAGCCACATGTTTGTCCGCTAGAACAAAACTCTAGTCCTTCCAAGTTTCATGTAGCTAATTAACTAGGAAGTATGCTCAATCGCAAATTACAAATTGTTTCGTGCACTCCTTTGGACGGGGCCCCTGTCAACGGATATCGTTACTCGCCTCGAGGCTCGGTTTAACGGCCAATTGCGTCCTATACACACTGTTACCACCAGTGAGCATTGTGTGGTGTGATTACTTGTGGTCACACTATAGCCGCCTAGGCGACAACAATAATAATAATAATAATAATAATAATAATAATAATAATAATAATAATAATAATAATAATCATAATAATAATAATAATAATAATAATACCCATATCTACACGTAGATGCGGCGATTGAGGTAAAATACACCGCAGCTTCGCTGCTCATCCTTCTTCACAGAGTGGAACGGTTGAATTTTTTTTCCCTCTCTGTTCTACCTGTAACCCACTTTTTCCTGCTTAGCGTAGCAAACCGGATGTGCGTTGTTGCGAAGTCAGGGGTCCATGAGGCTACGAAGGTTCCATGCATGGTGCCGTGCCAGGTGCCGGGAGGAAGAATGGTCCGAGCGACGTTTAAGAGAACAGAAAAACGTTTATAAACAAAAAATACATGATCAAGTTTTACAGAAACGGCTCCATCTCTCGGAGCGCACTACAAGTTAGTCTTTGAATGCCCAAACCTCCTCTCTCACAGGAGTCCAGACCCGCATTCTATGCCGTTTATTTCCCTCTTTCACTCGTCGAAGGAATTCACTGGCCAGTCACAAACGCCGAACCGTTCACCACTCTCGCCCCCAACGTCCCACCCTTTTAGTGGCTCTCCTGTCTTCAACATTGCAGAATACGAGGCAACCACGTGGCAAACTGTGAACCTGCCATCGAGCCTTTCCCCGGGAGTTCTCGACAATAACCTGGTCATCAATTAGTGGCCCCTTTGTCACGGTCAATCTGTCAGGATCGGGAGACTGGCCCTAGCGGCCGTAGGGGGGGGGGGGGGGGGGATGGAGGGGGTGTCGGCGTTGTCGTCTTGAAGTGAGCGATGAGGCGTGAAGCCGAACATCTGGAACATGACTGCTTATCCTTGTCCGTGAGACTTAGGTGACGCTGACTGAGTTGCCTTGAGTGAACGATGAGGCATGATCAGCACCCGTCACAGCTGCATGTCTGCCGGTGAGCATCTTTTTTGCGAGGGATCAACAGGCACAACAGCGTTTAATTGACTTCGCCGCCTTTCGTACATTTTACCACCTCTCTATCTCTCTCTCTTGCAAGATTCATAATATACCCTGTGACACGGAGTAGCCTGAAGCCTTCAGCGAAAGATGGAAGTACGTAAATTTAGAAGCAAGCTCACACTTGGACGATTCCTTGCACGCAAGCACCGCACTCGTCAGCTCTTTAGCCAAAGGCTCCGTGCGTTTGTAACCCCCATGTAGAATTCGTGGATCTCAATTCCAACGTGGTGGCAGAAACGTTGAGGCTCCATATATTTTGAGCACGAAGTGTTCGCATTAAAGGAAGCAAGCCTCGACGGGAGTTTTGCAAAAGCATTTGCACTGTTCTTCATCTAGCTTTTGCACTCAATCTTAAGTGTTGAAGTATGCAGATTACGTTTGCTGCTGCAATAACCATAGGCTCCTGTTTTGCCTAGGCAGGAGAGGTGTTCACTACAGGTAGGGAATAGCTAACAAAGTTCTAATTACGCACTGTTCTCTAAGCAGTATCGAAGGAAATGCTATTGTGTTTAACGGATTTCGGATGCTAGGGAAGTTATCGCTCGAAATTTTTATACTGTATACACACCATAATATTATTTATACTATAAATGCGCCCGTCACACTTGGATACCTAGTAAGCGTTCAACGTATGGTAATTAAGTAACGTCGGATTCAGCAGGATAACAGTGTGGTTATCACAGGTCGGCAAACTCACTCATGAGTCAATTCGCTCAGACTGAGGAGGTACAAAGCCGGGTTCACTCTGGCTCAGACACAAACGTTGGTCAGAGTATGGGTGGGCTCACAGAGAAGAATTCTGGTGATTCAGAGTCAGAGTGAGCCATTACACCTGCCCCCCCCCCCCCCCCCCCCCCATCCCCTACAAACAACACACAGTATTGTTGTGAGTGAGTCTGAGCCAGTTCCGTTAACTTGCCGACCTAGAAGGTCGTGTGCGAGTTAGGAAAAGTGCGTATTTCGTTAAAACCTGCAGTTATTTCCTGCATGCCTGTTTCTCCCCTGAAAAGCATGATGCCGGAAGTACTTCTAGCGCTTTCGTTGCTCTTGTTGAAAAAAAAAATGGCGTATGATGTTGTGTATTTTTTTAATGTAGTGCAACGTTTGTCGTGTCGAGATAACTGGTCATCAGCTGTTAAGGGGCCCTCTTACACGCGTAACTTCCACGAGCTTATTCTTTACCCTTTCTATGCCCGTACACATACTTTCATGTACAGTTTCTTTCCCCACACAATAGAAGTATGGAATTCCTTACCTGGCTGCCTTCGTTCACTCCCGATAAGCGAATTCGAAAGTGCTTTCTGTGAAAACCAGTACGTGTAACTATACTTAAGTTAGGTTTAGTTTGTACTCTATATGTGCATATCGCTGTGTCGTTTGCTTTTTAAGAATCGATGAAAACGATTTGTGAGATGTTGTAAACGATTGTAATGATGTTGTAAGAGTCATTGTTGATTTCAATTTATTTTTTGTTCACCACTGTTTTTAACCACACCTGCAATGGCCCTCCTATGGGGCTGCAGTATGTACAAATAAAATAAAAAATAAATAAATAATGCACACGTTCTTTTTTTCGTAGGAAATGGCAACAAAGATTGGTTAGTCGGTGCAGGCAGACATGAAACCAAAACCGTCTATGCAACCACTGTCAGAGCCAGCGTTATTTGTCACTGCCCCCACAAGAGGGCGACAGAACAAGTTCTCAGGTACGATGGCGATGATAACGACGACACGACGCTTTCTGTCCGATTACAGAACGTCATTCAAGAGGAGTTAACTTATACGCTTTATAGAACTGTACGCTGTCAAGCACATTCATACATCTGTGTCTCTGTTCTCATCTTAGCTCTGTTCTGGGTGCTGCATCTTATTGCGCCAGCGGAATGGGCGTTCCACTTGAGGTTCGCGCTATAAGCAAGAGGGAAAGAGAGGAGGAGGAAATAACTTTATTCTGCGTCCTGCGAGTTGGTGGGGAGGGTCAAAGGCCCCGCCTAGGTGACGGCCAGGAGTTCTTGGGTCCTGGTGGCATCATCAGCCCGCTGGACGGCCCATAGTTGATCCTCGAGGGCGGGGCTGAGCAGCGAGGCTTCCCAGCGCGTGCGAAGGCTGCTGCTAGAGGCCGCGTTTTCTTTATTGTTACGTATCCCTCGGCATTCCCATAATATATGCTCCAGAGTGGCTCTGGATTCACATGTTTTGCATTTGTCCGTTGGATATACATCCGGATATATGATGTGCGAGAGCGCAGGATTCGGATCCGTCCTAGTTTGTAACTGCCGCCATGCGACAGACTGCATATTTGTCAACTTTGCGTGAGGTCGCGGGAATATGCACCTCTGTAACCTATAGTGTTTCGTGATGTCATTATATGTGGTCATTCTGTCCTCCCATTCCCACTCATTTACCGCACCGTCACGTCCGGAAGGTGTCGGGGCGTCTGCGACTGTGGCTCGGTCCGTAAGCCCTCGAGCCGCGTCGTGTGCCGCCTCGTTGCTGCCGTCCTCCGCGAGGGTGTGAGCGGGTGTCCAGGTGATGTATATCTTTCTTTTGCAATTTTGGCCTCTTCCAAGAATGCGTAGTGCCTCCGGGGAGATTAGGCCGTTGGCAAAGTTTCTTATTGCCGTCTGAGAGTCGCTGACTATCACGGTTGCGTTAGACTGAGCTACTGCGAGCGCTATGGCTACTTCTTCCGCTATCTCATTACTTGTGGTGCGTATCGTCACGCATGTCTTGCACCGTTTCTCCCTATCGATTATATACGGTTGCCGTAAAGCCCCGTCTGCGACTGTATCGAGCCGCGTCTACGAACACTGCGTCCTTGTCGCTGCCGAATTTCTTCTGTATTTGCTCCGCTCTGTTCTCTCGTCTGTCCTTATTGTGTTCTGGGTGCATGTTCTTTGGTATGGGAGGTATTACCATTGTTTCCTTCGTCTCTCTCGGGATGCCCACCTTGAAAGAGAGCAAAAAATTACTTGAGATATGGCGGAGAGGTCAGCCTTAAAAGATGATTGATCACGGACTGAAAAGTAACGCAGTGCTAGAAACAGGTATTACCCAGCATCGAGCATTCGCCCTGAAACTGACTCCTCTAGACTGCTACTCTGCGCCAGAATAAAATTAAGGGGAAAGAAAGAAGGTTATGAGCGGAGGCGATGTGGATTGAAGGAACGGATAAATAGTCTGTCAGACACACCTTTCACAACTGCTAGTCGAGCACAGTGCTGTGTAGGAGTGCGAGTAATGCACCAGCTGCTCTGCGACCGAAGTTGCAGCCTGGCCAACGTCCCAGCAGGACGTCTTCTGTAAGCGGTCGATTCCCGATGTCGTGCAGCGAATCAGCCAGCGCCCGCCGCTCACGCCCATACTACGGACGTGGTTCACTGATTCCGGCGTGTCGCAACAATCGCTGTTGGCAGACTCGGGACGTTAAAGTATTTGCACTGAAAAGATTAACGAGCGCGAAATGAAGGCTAAAACACAGGTTGAAACACCTAGCCAGGACGAACGCTCGCGTTCATCTTGTTTACACGTTTAGTTACCTTTGCTTTCGTCTTCATTTCGCACTCTACAGTCTTTTCACTGGACACATTCCAATTAGCCCAGCAGGGAGAAATCTTAAAAAGTAGATGCATGCATTGTCTGGTGAATGCCATAGCTGTGTAGTTGTAGTCCTTCAATAATACAAACAAGATTTCGCTGGAGCCCATGCGCACCATTCGCAACGACATAGTATGGTCAAGCTTCTGAAGTCTGCTATGGCGAATGCCCCCTTATGTCTCGCGTTCTTTTGTCGCACTGGTGGCAGTCACGCCGACAAGATAGTAGGCGTCGCGTCTAAAGAACGGCAAGGAAACAAATGCGTTGTCTGCACGTTTGTTCCCACGTGGGCCTCCTTGTACAGATACACAATGGTGACGATGGCCAAGGATGACGAACAGAGAAAAGACGATGCAGCAGCGCGTAGTTTTCCCTTTTGTTTTTTCATTCGTCACCTGTTCGCTGCTCAAGTGAATATACTGTATGCCAGGGCACGTTGTCGTCGCCTATCCTTCATGGTCTTCTTTTAGCGCTGTATCTACATTTTGCTTTGTGCAGTTCATGTTTTTTCATCTGCTTCTTTGCCCTCTTTACCGCTGTCCTTTCTTCAGCTTTTTCGTAGTTAGATCGCAGTAAGGCTACCTTTTTTTCATATTTACTGCCGATAATGTAGAGATTAAGGGTTCCACAATCCAGTATTTGCAGATATACTTAATTATTGTTTGTATGCAAGGCATGACAAGAGAATACGTAATATTTTATTTACGGTGCGGTGAGTCGGATTGTATGGCACAAGGTATGCGCTTTCAAACGCGAACAGTATAAGCTGGAATCGCACGGCCGCCACGAGTAATCTCTACTTTTTGTTTTCGTAGAAACAGGCTCTACTTATCTTTCTTTTTCTGCATGACGGTGTGTCCTGGCCCTGTAGCAGTGTCACGAAGCTGCGTTGCGTCGAGTTCAGGTTGTTCAGATAAATGAAATCATGATGATGAAAGTCATCGGAAGCGACGAAGCCGCTTGTGAAGGCGCACAACAAACAAGGTATAGTTAAAGCTCCCAGGCTACGCAAACAGAAAACACGCACAAGAAAGAGCTGAAGTTCATCCAAGTGCACGAAAAGCGTTCACCAATGAAGTTGGCCCGGTGCACAATGAGGGAGATGAGCGCGCGAAGAGCAGATTGGAGCTTGTCTTTGGGATGGAGCGCCGCACAGCGTCGATCCCTGTGCACGTCGGCAGCGGCCGGACGTCCCGTCGACGTTCACCGGCCAAAGCTTGGCTGAGGTATTGGAGACGTCGGACACGTCTGGGCTGGACGCCCTTACAGCGTTCGCCAGCCGCAGGCTTCGGGAGGAACCACCTGACGACATTCTTCAGTGGCAGCACAGCCAAAGCTACGCGCACGCGCTCGCACGTGCGGAGCTTCGGCTCCTGTGGTACTACGCTAAGTTATACACAGTGGAGAATTTTTTCTGGCGGTTTATAGGACCAGGAAAACTAGATGTGGATACCAGAAAGCCAGAAAACTAGGAACGGCTGGAAACGGAAATAATTTTATTTGCTGTGAAATAACTATTAACTAAATAACTAATAACTAAAAAATAAATAAGCATGATAAGTGGTATTGTTTGTTTTGCAGTACGCGTACTTAAAGTTGCTTACATCCCCTGACTACAATCTGATGCGCAGTAAAAATAAAAAAAAAGTGCTTCGGCTCCGTAGCTTTCCCTGCGCTGGCATAAAAAGTTGTCGCCGAGTGTAGAAGAGGCGCTTGCGTTCAGTTGGAAGCCTGTTGCGACCACAGGCTGGAGCGGCCGCTACCCCCGTTCCCCGAACGCCATCTTGCATCTCCTGCCACGTCTTCCACGATCGCCGGCTAGTCTCCAAATGGCCTTCGCTTCTTTTCGCCGACTCCGCGTGGAAGCTGTTGATCGGTTCTCATTCTCAGTAGCCTCGTGTTGTAGCTTCCCGCCAACTTATTCCAAATCACATTATAGTCTGTTCGCGCGCGCGACCAGCCTGCGTCGTCGTCGTCGTCTTCATAGTGTCTACACCGCACTGCACCCACGCACATCACGACATGCAGGTACACACACTTACAAGTGTTTCGTTAGCTTTTACAATGGTTTCTTCAGCGCCACCATATTGGGTATTGCTGTCCTAAAATCTTGCTGAATTCACACAAAACAAAAACAACAACAAGAACAAGACAACAACAACAACAACAACATAATTCACATGTCACCTTTACGTTCTGCACGGAGGCAGAGTTCCTGTACAGGCTCATTGCGTTTGAGACATGCTTACTAGCCAACTTTGTGGTCTCTAATTATTTCGGGTGCACAACGGACGAATCATGAACGCATAAATCTCTGGCAAACACGTGCCCGACAAAATACCATCCACCAACGGCACTTTCTAAATCTGCGACTGAGCTACGCAATTGTATGAGCAATCAACTCTCTAAACGTTGAAGGTTTTGGCCCGACATAAACTGGCGGGGGAATCTCCGCGCTCGCGGCACTCTCCCGCAGACTCCCCACAAACTTTTCCAGCAACCATTTTTCAATGCAGTATTATTCGTTCGCCAAGTACACGCAGGGACGGACGCGCCGTAACTGCTTCCTGCCACCGCTTTCCAGATCTCCAATGTACTGTCAGCGCCTGCCGCACACGCGGTAGCGCGGCTTCGCAGGAACCGCTTCAGTGTAATCGTCGAGCGTTATTTGTTTCGTCAGCCGAGACGCTGTCTCGCAGCGGCACCCGCGTACGCGACGAGGGCAGAGCAATATGCAGACGGTTGCATTTCGGAAAATCGCCCAGCCAGACGTTTTCGCCCCGCCTGACAGGAACCCCAATGCTCTTCGCACGATACCGCCAGAGAGCGCCACGCATAGCTAGAGCTCCCGGATCTGGCGCGCGTCGGAAACTCGCCGCGAAGCGGCTGTCGCCGGGACGGGAGGAAAAGGATGCAGCCTCACTCGATCACCGTTGCGTAAGCTGACGGTACGCGGTAGGGAGGCTGCCTCCCTCGATGTCCCTCTTGCTGTGGACGGAAACAGGATGTCGCCGGAGCCAGTTCACCGCTCTCGTCCCCAGGAGTGGCTGCACTAAATTACTCTCTGCGACGATAGAACGAACGGCGTGAACACGTGTGCGGTAGTCGGGAGGAAACTTCTGAATGGCAGTCGAGCGAGAATTGAGCTGCATCGCGGATAATCGTGGTCTTTGGTGCTTCTTAAGAAGCAGATATGTTTGTTTTAAAAGAATACTCGTTGGAGGCGCTATCACTTGACGCATAAAAACGACGCAACTTCCCTGTATTGCTTAAGCGTGGTTGTCTGACTCATAAGCCTCTGGTTTAAATCAAAACATTCAATGACAGTCGTGCCGAATCTTGCACATACGATCTTAAATATGATCCACACAAGACGGAGGTTTATCTGAAGACGGAGACTAAATAAATGTTCGACAGTGGTCGAACAAGCGATGACTCGGGACTCAACGTTTCGATATGGGACTTCTCAATTGGCTCCTGAGACAATTCTTGTTCGATCACCATTGATCGTTAAAACAGTCGAGTAGGATTAGTTCTCTTGTTCCGGCAGCAGTATTCGCTATATATGTTGAGCTTGACATGCAAGGAGGCTTGCGGAGGTCTAGTGCCGAGCACTTATTTTTTTCCCTTTTACACATGCTTAGGGCAGCCTCTTATAATTTGATTTGAAGTGTTGTCGACCATGTTTCGTGGCAAATATTCGTTTATTAGTAACGTGTTTAATAAATCTGGAAGGCATCAAATAAATTACTTCGACAGAGCGTGGTTGTTGGCGCCAATAGCAAAGATGAAAATCGAAGAAGAGATTAATCATGTTGTTTGGAAACGACGAAGCCTTCAGGATCACAATCAATTTTACAGCGAAGCTGTAAGCGTATCGGTGGTCGGCATTTTTCGTGTCCGCGTCGGTCAGCAAAAATGCGGGCCGATCCCGGCGGCAGCGCAGGACCAGGATCAGTGGCTCGTACCCCGTAAGACAGAGGCTTCAAGCAGTGAGCCCAGTGAAGCGATCAGTGCATACATTCTTTGGAATCACGCGTACAACATACGGTATCAATAAAGAAGAAGCAAATAACAATAATGCGAGCCGCATATTTGATGGCACCCGTACAAAAATGACTGTTGATTACCCATTGATATATCGTTGGGGAATTGTTGAAACAACGGACTTCAAAAAATTTTCAAGAACAATTGAGTTCGCTCAACACTTGCACGACAATATGACCGTTGAGTGTTCTCAACAAACAAGTTATTGGGTAATTTGTGTTGATTTTTGTAGTTGGTTTTTTGTTGTGTAGCAGTTGAGTCCAGTATACAATAATTAGGACTCGCATATGAAGACATTCCAAAAATTTAATGCGACGCGTTCCAACCTCATTCCTGTCACTTTGCGGCAGGTAGTTTCTTCTTTCGCCTTGTTTTCATAAAAAAAATAATGTGTGACCGACGGGGTGACATTGAACGTCGGCCGTCGAGCCCGGTGCTCTAACCATTAGGCCACGAACGCGCGCATGCTCCTCTCGTTCGAAGGCCAGTAAGTTCTGAAATGCTTCACGCGTGCGCAACGTGCCACTTCCTCGTGCTGTCGCTACACCTGGCGCTTTCAAGCGCCTATCTCCGGGACCGCCTCACTTTCGTAGCCGTTTTCGCTGTGTAAAAACCGCAGCGTTAGACTAGCTTCATGACCGCCCAAGTTCATAACGATTTATTACTTCGCCGGTGTACAAATGCCATCGTCGTTTTAACATACACTAGATGACATAGCAATCGGTACGATCCAAAATGAGCACGTTTCGGGGAGCAGAAGAATGCGAAGTTCACTCGCAAACACGGTGACTACGCGCTTGTGGAGTTCCCCAAAAGTAGACACGGCGGCAGCGCGGCCGGCGATAAGACAGGCGCCGACACGCAACGACGCTACCTTCGAGCATCCGACGCGCTGTGGGAACCATAGGATGCAAGCGGCGCACACGCTCCAAACATACACGTGAGAGATCTTCGAATTTCCTGCGACTGGAAAGTAAATATAGCTTTTTTTATCCAACGGCCCTGGTACTAGAGATCAAACAACGAACACGCTTTGAGATCGCAGCGCGCAGCCGCTATAACCATTGACTTCAAAGAGCTTCTGATTCAGAAACAGCCGCAACAGTATCGCAGCTATTTCCTAGGTATACTTTGTGGCGCAAAATACATTTCTGGAAAAGGGACAGAAGAAAGGGAGACAGTGAAGCGCCACTGACAGTTGGCGCTTCACTGTCTCCCTTTCTTCTGTCCCTTTTCCAGAAATGTATTTTGCGCCACAAAGTATACCTAGGAAATCTAAGCACCAACTTGCCCAAGAAGAAGTCCTTTTAGTATCGCAGCTAATTACTGTATCTGCGGCTGCTCCCCACTTTCGCCTTGCAAGAAGCATGCGATTTATTTTAGCCTCGCCGAACTGTCGTCCTCTCGTATCCCAAGCCTGCAGGACAAGTCCCGTACGTTCAGTTAAATAGAAGAAAACCAAAGGGAAATGAAAGAAATACAGGTAACGGACTCTTATCATACCTTACTTGTCACCTCGTCATCTGCAAAGGTGCTATAAACTATTCTAGTAGCGTTACCTTTGTAAAAATAATAAAATTAGTAATAATTTTTATTTCTCGGTGGCGCTACCAACGTCAAGGTAGCGTTCGGGTGTGTGTGTGCGCTGTTGGGGTTGAAGGACAGACTTCGGGATGAAAAACAAAACTTGGGAGGATTTATTTTACATTATATACAGAGAGGTGAGAGTCAAGCAACAGTCGTACAGTCATTACGGGCCGGCAGCAACTCGGACGCTGCGGCCCGCGGCAAGAAGTTCGAGAGAGGTGAATCAGGGAATGCTCTGGTCTCTCTGGAATGCTTCTTTTAAACCCTTCGAGCACTCGAAGTCGCGTCATGTTCGGCCAATGGGAGAGCCCGCTCAGATGACGCCACCTTCGGCCAATGGTAGGCACCCGTGCGGTGATGTCACACCCGGCGGCTCCCCGCGGTCTTGCCTTGCTGTGGTGCAATGCTCTCTTCAAAGGCGGAGAAGGGGGGACGATTGGGCTCCATTGTCCGAGGGCCCACCTGCTCCCGGTGGTACGGCCCCGCTGTGGTGGCAAATGCCTTGTTCAAAGGCGACCGGTGCGACGCTGCCAGGCCTTCCCGGAACATCGCAGCCGTCTTGTTTCGCGACCCACTTTCCTTGCAACAATGCCGGGCGATCCCTTCGTTTTCTGGAAAACTCAAGCATTGAATAGCTACCGCGGCGTACGAACTTGTTGGCACGTGAACTTGTTGGCTCGAGCGATCCTCTGGAATGTGTCATCCGTGTTTCTGCATCCCTTACTTAGAAGTGGCGCGATTCGAAGTGGTCTGGGAAATTTGAAGTAGGCTCAGGAAACAGCCCCATATCTAACAGCGCGCACGCGGTTGCAACCGCTGTACCTTCGTTTTGAGCACAATTTTGCAACAGTACACATCGTTACCGCTAGTTTCGTAGTCGCATATTTTGGTCGTAGTATTTATTGTTTACTCTACAAATTAGGTTGTTCTTAAAACTTTATGAAGGTTAGTGGATGAAAAATTATTACTAATTAATTAGTGGTTTTTCCGTGCGGTTATTTTGTGTTTGAAAGGTTTTTATAACTCCATAC
This sequence comes from Dermacentor andersoni, assembly GCF_023375885.2. NCBI lineage: Eukaryota > Metazoa > Arthropoda > Arachnida > Ixodida > Ixodidae > Dermacentor > Dermacentor andersoni. The sequence continues at coordinate 175,608,427 of NC_092815.1, read as the reverse complement.
GATAGTGAAGCTGTGAACGGCTTTCGGACTCAGTTGGTTACCGTTGTGTGGTGGTTAACGCCTCGTGCTTTTTGATGAAAGTATTTTTTAACGCGACAGCGTTAAGGAGCTCGTGTCGCAGAAAAGCCGGTGTCGTCGGCGTCGGCGGTGTTGGCTGTGAGCGATAAATCCCAGCAGGCACTTCATGAATAAAAAACAGCTTGCAAGATGGGCTGGGTGGGAATCGAACCAGGGTGTCCGGAGTGTGAGACGGAGACGTTACCACTGAGCCACGAGTTTTTTTTTTTCTTTATTCAGAAAATGACATACATACATAAAAACACGTTGGCCTACTTGGACCAACATGACAAGCTAAAATTTCTTGAAATTCACTAATTCATCAAGAATACCCAACCAGTCAGGCGGATCTGCCTGTACACGATATATCTCACGTATGAAAATAATGCTTTCAACAAAATTTTCTCGTGCTGAACGCGCATTCACATCGGCGTGCGTTACCGCCATCCGTGTCTTCCAAAGACTATGGAGGCCCCACTGAGCCACGAGTTCGATGCTTCAAAGCGGTACAAAAGCGCCTCTAGTGAACGCGGTGTTGCCTTAGAAACGAGCTGTTTCTAAGGCTCAGGCGTGCGTCGCTTGCTCAGGCGCACATTTCGTTGTCGCGCCGAACGCTGCGTTGCTCGACGCTCACCGCGTCCGATGCGGGGCGCGTAGCCGCTGCGCCGTAGTGCGTCTTACACCCCTTGGCGGGTCGACGGGAACGCTGTCGCGTTCCACTCTTGAAGGCGAAGCTTAAGCTTCCTCCAATTTTTTTCTTTTCGGACATCATGACGCACATTTTAGAGAAATGCTTTAACGACGATAACTTTATCCGTTTAAGTCGTTGGCTGACCCAGCTACTAGTCTTCGACTGATGTGCGAGCCTGGTTGTTTTGATGAGTTGCGCGGCAGAGGTCATGATGCCTGTTGGAGAGAAGGCACCTAGAAACAGTCGCAGCCGAACATCTGCGGATAGGTAAGTAATCTGGTTTTCTTGGGCACGTAGCCTTTTTAGAGCGCAGCTCTTTGGCGTCCGTTCCTGGGTTTCGCGTCGTCGTCGGCGTTGTCGTCGGCCTCGTAACCAGCTCCGCCCCCCTTTCATCCCCCCAGCGCTAGCAGCGACCGACTGATACCGCTGGATGCCGCTGACGCCGCTAGAGAGTCAAGATAACGTGACTGCATAGAACACCGTCGCCGCCATGCAGAAAGAGGAGGAAAGGGTCCCCCCCCCCCTGTTCTTGTGTGGCGGATAGGGTGCTCTTCAGTTGCCGACGCGCCGGTTATTTCACGTAGGCCCCGGCACGTCGACGAATACGTGACCACCTTCCCACGGCTAGACCTGGTTCTTAGCGCTGCGGAAGCGAGGGTATCATATTGTTTGTGTCGGCATCGGCGGCGTTGTCCCTGAAACCAACTCCGCAGCTGGGGTTGACTCACTATCGGCGTCAGCGGCATCAGTCAGTCGCTGCTATCTCTTCCCTCCTCCCTTTATCGTGTTGTCCGCTTGCTGCGCGCGCTTCTGCCCCCATCGTTTGCCGCTGGGTGTACACGCCGCCCCCCTCCCCCCTCTTCCTGCGAGTCTCCGGTTGTCAAAGCGCCGGCTCGAACTTAATTCCTTTCTTCGCTCCTCCTCCAATGCAACCCCTGTGCGGTGGCAATCAGAGAGCCAGATCGGTGGCGGCGGATCTGTATATGTGCACCGCCCGAGCCGAAATTGCCGCTGCCGTTCGCCCTGTGCGGTGGCAATCAGAGAGCCAGATCGGTGGCGGCGGATCTGTATATGTGCACCGCCCGAGCCGAAATTGCCGCTGCCGTTCGCCACTGCGAAATTATCTTGCTGGTAGTAGCTGCCTCCTTCGCCCCTACCGCACTCACGAAAGACGTCGTGCACTTCCTGCAACTCGCATTAACCGTCCATCGATCCACACCGATGTTAGTAGTGGGGGACTTTAACGTTGACATAAAGACAAACAGCAATTTCCTAACACTTATGCGGGAGAACATCCCGTTCCTCTCGCTCGTAACGCGTCCCACGGCTGTGACAACCTCGCGAGGCACTTGTATAGATCTCGTCTTTGAGAATCAAGCATTGGTGTACCAAGTCGAACATATATCAGTCTATTTCTCCGACCACAAAGCTTCCTTCATGACTGTCAAGAACTGTTAGTGGAGTCTTTGTTAAAGGAATACGTGTGAAAAATAAAAAAAAAATTCTGTGATAGCGCATACATGTGTTGCTCGATTTCTTTGCCTCAATCTATCGAAAAGGTGAAACAGCTTATTTGCTGCGCTCAAATTTCGCATTAGGAAGTAACGTAATCGTCGGTAATTTTTTTCTATTTTGACAATGACAAGCGTGAGATGTTTAGCACACCGTTCACTTTCTTCAAGCAAACCGTATGTCCCGGAGCGAAACCGCGCGATACTAACGCTCGCTGCCGCCATCACTTCGTTTGAAACAATAGTAGGCGAAGAGGCAGCGGCGCCACACGTGCGTAAAATTGCACTGCTTCATTTGTTTCTGTCTAATGACGTTTCCTTACTTTGTATGAGAGAACACAATCGGAACATAAGGATCAGCTTCTCTGAGCAGTAATAATCTTGTACAGTGGCCACGCCATCTTTCATAGGGCTCACGTGGGCCGTCTAAGCGCTTGTTATCGCGTTCCGATACGTGAAAGGCGCGCTGCCTTTCAAGGTATTTAGGCAGACACTACGAGCTTTGGAGAACCGCGACAAATAATCGTGCAGCAGGTGTGCAGCTGTGCTACGCTTGTACCACACTCGTACCGGAAGGCGGTGTTGCACGTCACGCTTACGCATTTTGTAACTATGGACGTCAGACTCTGGAGTTTTGCAAGACGCGTAGCGCCACCTGCCGTTGCGAAGAGGCAGTAATTGAGTAGTGCGAAACCCGACTCCCTTGCTAAGTTGCCTATGCAGTTAGCGACTGCGAAACAACGATTTAACTAAAGTTTGGTCCATATTGCGAGTGTTTTGCGCATTTAACACCCAGACAGTCAGCTATGAATTTCTACGCTAGTCGGACGCGCCGCCGAACTGCCATAAAGCGCTTGCTGGTCACTCTTCAGACTGATGGCGGAAACGACGGCAACCGCGATAGCTCCGCGCGCTACGAAGAAACGTCGCAATCGACTCTACTGTTGTGTTGTAAATTGGCATGAACGTGAAGGACGGAATAACAACGTTCAGTTTTACCGATTACCATCGGCATCGTATGAAGGGGAAAGGCGAGAGCGCTGGATACGGGCCGTTCAACGTATTGGGTAATCGAATTACTTGCATTCCCCACAACACAGCGGCTCGCATGAGAAAGTGCTACAATTTTGTTCTTCTGTAATTGTGTTGCGTAGCCCTGACGGAGGACCGTGGTAACCAAGCGAGAACTCAAGAATCTGCAGCCGCCACTTCGTTGATAACAGAAAAAACAACGTTGCGAACCATCCTGCGTATCTGCGATTGATATTTCCACCTATTAACAGACGTCCGCCTCCGCTTGACTCAACAAGTGGAACGGAGAGATTTGGCAGGTCAGCTTAAGCAAACATTTTGGTTCGTTTATGAATTCAAAATCCTGTTCTAGAGCATCGTTGTATCGCGAGCTCATTTCTACTTTGGGTATTTTGTATGTCCTGCGCCGGTACAACAAGCACGCTTCGCAATGTGCTGAGCCTGCTCGACTGCGTTTTTCAAATGAGAGCAAAAAGTTGCTGTAGGAGCACTGGATGAGTAATTGCGAAGTAACGCACATGTGTAAAGAAAAAAATGTCGCGTTTATTTACATTTATTTGTGCGCGCTTCTTGCTCGAAGCGTCTGCGAAAAGATCAAATTAAGGAACTGAGCGATGCTGTAGCTCCTGCGAGAAAGAAAGATGCAGCGTGTAGGCACTGTAGGAATCTTACTTTCGTTATTATCGCAGGCTGTTTGCCGCCTTGGAAAGCGTTTTCTGTTTGCTGCCCTGGAAAAGGCTATGAAAGAATTTACTCTCCGTAAATAATTGCGAGACTAAACATTACGATAAAATACATAAGAATATAGGAGATACTTTAGTCTTGTGTTCAGGACATATTCAATATGAACCAATTTGAAATGCTTAGATTTTTATGCTGAAATGCCTATAGACAAACCTGATGCTCTCTGTACTTGCTAGTTGCAGCACGCCGAAATAACACTTGAGACTTTATTTTATATTGTACACGTACTTCGCCCTGCATGCTAAGCTTCCTTTCCGAAGCGTGGATGGGCGGAAGAAGCTTTCCAGGTCCTTAATTTTTAGGAAACCGTGCCTCAACACAAACGAAAGAGAAGGGTCCATTGTGGCCTATGCACCTTCGCTTGCGGACAGCTCTCCTTGCACTACCTGGCACTACTCAGTTCGCGCCAAGGCTCCGATGGGGGCGCTGATGCCGGGTTTTTCCGCAGCGCCGCCTGGGCAGAGTCTGAGGTCTATGGCGGCCGCCGTGGCAATTTGGTGCTCGAGGTCGTGGATACGATCCCTGCAGCGGCCGCATTCCAAAGGAGCGGAATGCAAAAACGCTCGTTCATTCTGCATTGTATGCACGTAAAAATTTCCAGGAAGTCAAAATTAATACGGAGTCCCCAACTGCGACCTGCCTCATAATCAGATCGTTGGTTTCGCACGTAGGACATTATAATTATTTTTTTTTAAATCCGTAGTGGCTCATCGTATATCATACGGTTAGTGTGATCACCTTTTGTGCCGTAGCGGTTCAGCGCGCCTCGATTTAGGTTGCGCCTAATGATGCGGCGCACCGAAAAATATATTTCGCCTCTTTGGGATTTGCGGAGAACGGCCAACCGATAAGTCGCAGCTTCCGCGCCGTGATTGCACACGGATACACAGCGCAAATGAACAGAGGTGTGGTGACGACGTCGGCAAAGAACACAGCCACCGACGGGCTCGCCTTATCGCCTATCGCCGCCAAAACTACCGCAGTAAGCATCTTTATCTAGCGCAGCGCGTTTCCGTTGAAGGCGTACTGTACAATTTTAATTGGCGATAACCGAAACATGCCACCGTTCTCTGCTGCCTCTTTGAGCTGGACCGATCCGAATGTGCGATGCTTGCACAAGCGAAAGGAGCGCCACTCGGCGCGTTGTCGCCTCGAGCACCGTTTGCGCGGTGAAGAATGACGCGTGCATGAAGCTAGCTCACTGCGCATACGCTACCGCGCAAAACGTGCAAGGGCGTGTACGCGACGTTCTGCACACAAATCGCGTGGGATGATCGGAGACACGCCGGAGCGGCTAGCGTCAAAGAAACGGTGCATGTTCTCACTCGTACAGGCACGCTCACGCTCGCATCGCTCTCGGTGTATATTTAGGTCATTCCTGCTGCTGGACTTTTACCCAAAGATTGGATATCTGCTTGGTATCGGCTATGCACTGTCGCGTGGTCTTTGGTTCTGCGAGAGAGCCGGGAATATTTCCCCCTGCTGTGAAACATCGCTGTGCGTGTCTTAGCTGACATTAACCGTAGCAACCCATTTCTTCCTTTTCTAGACAGCACTCATAGAGTCGGAAATTTTTACTTGCCAGTATAGGGTGTACTTTTATTTTGTGCGTAGTTATGTGCAGTGTGTGGCAGATTCTTAATCGGCGCAATCTCATTTTCTGTCCGCATTCCCTTCTCGCAGGTTACGCATGCAGCAAATGCCCAGATGCTAAAGTGTTCTTCGTTAAGAGCAGCTTGGCATCGTACAAGAGACACCCGTTCATATGGGCCAATTCACTAGCAAGCTCGCATCTCTGTTGCCACTCTCCATCAAGTGGGATTTTTAACTATTTTTTGTGCTGCTCTGTGGTGTACTAGCTGCCGCATGGACGCTGTGAAGGCTTACTTTCGATTTGCTCTGGCTTTTAGTAGTGAAGAATGGGCTACCTTTTGCGGGGAGGTATTTCCTTTTGCTTGCGAGAATGTTTACCAGCCTAAACAAGTGATACGTGCGTACTGGAAACAGCAGCGCTAACGGAGGCGGACTACGGACGACGAAATAGGTAGGAGCACACACGAGCCCAAGTTCAACTAAGTTTATTTTTGAAGACAGAGGTATTAAAGACGCTGTTCAACTTGACAAAGGTAAAGAGCCGTGCATGCGTGGCAGAAACAGCCACGAGCGACAAGAAAAAACAATATGAAAAAGCCATGTCATGTAGAATAAACGTGCGTGAAAAACGAGAACTATCGGACAAATCTTTCGAAAAAGCGAAATATTTGTCCGATGAGTGATACTACACAACGAGAAATACTCTTGAGAACTGCAAGTCTTTCCCACTAAGGGCAACAGATAACTTGGTTATGCATTTGTTGCGTTTGTGATCAATAAATATTGCTTCCGGAACTCCTCTAGTGTAGAGGTATAGAGCCGAAAGAACGGTTGTTTCATCACAAAGACCAGAACACACGAGGACTTATGGAATAATTATTTATTGATCACGAAGAAAAATTCATAAGCAAGTTTTCTGTGACCCTTAGTGGGAAAGAGTTGCTGTAGTATTTCTCGTTAATATCACTTACAAGACAAGCCTTTCAGTTTTCATGTGTTTTTTGTTTTTTACGCACATGTTTGTTCTACAGGACATGTCTTTCGGTCCTTTTTTGCTGTGCCGGGCTGTTTCTGCTGCACATCCATGGCTTTTTCTTTGTGAAGTTGGCCAATATGTGTTTAAAATCTTTGTCTTCACGAATAAACTTCTAATTGAGTCAGCGTTTATGTGTGTTCCTACCTTAATTCATCCTTCTCGTCTCTGTTTGCGTGGTTGTCAAAGATAAATGTACACCGCATTGGCGAAGTGTCCATAGAATTGATACATGAAGTATTTGCGCTGTTTATTTCAGGAAGAACGCTATAGGGTCTTGTCTTCTCTGTTTTTAACACTGATGTACATTTTTCTAGTTCAACTTGAAGGAGTCCCCTGAGGAAGCCAATAAGAGTGATGGTAGCTTCGTTTGTGTAAGATTTATGAATTTCATCCATTCGAGGCATGACATGCCTGTAGGTCTCATAAATTAATAGCTAAGTTGAGTGATGTTATTTTATAAAATAATTGGGCAACATGAAAATACATACTTCTCGAATACAAAATGCTCAGACAACTCTACATTGGTACTTCATTAAATTTTAATCGCGGTGAAAGACGTGGGCTAAAGCTTGTATATATTTACGTGAAGTCATTTGTTTCAAGTCTATTATTTTGCCTTCTCACAGTCAGCCGTAACTGTCCCTGTGATGGGTTAGTGTGCGAAACATTTTAATGTAACGTATTCAGATGTCTTGTGTGTATTCACATGCCAGCAGCTTCAAGTGTTCATGTGTTCAAAGTTGGTTGTTAAAAGGGTACGCTTAAGCCCTGCCTTATGAGTGGCTTTGCCTTCTAGTCATAAACTTAAGTCGCAAGTGAAGACCACAATGATCGTTTTCATTGAATTCATATGTATAGGTTTTTTTCAGATGTATTTGCACTGTTAAGAGTGCTGTAGGTACTAGCCTATGTCTCCAGGCTCGATGTAGTGGTGCCTTATGTACTGTAATAATGTTTCATGGGCACGAATCTTTAGTGTAAATAAAGGTACTTCAAATCGATCAGTCTCTCCTTTGCTTTTGTGTGTGTTTGTGAAAGTTATGTGCAGGCACCGGGGCATGCAAGTGTGAATAGCGAAGCATTTTCAATATATAAATAAAAATCCACTAGCCCAACGAAATGTCAATCATATGTCAATGGCGACTTCTGAAATCTCAATGCCATCTCAACTGGGCCACAATGTACTTTTCAGTGCTGTGACAACAATAACTCAACAACAGGTCAACAGAACTACCACAACGTCAGTTCAATACAGCTTCAATGGTAACCCAACAACCATTCAACAAAAGGAACACAACGAGCGGTCTAAGCGCAATGGAATTTCAATGGTAACTTAACAATTATTCAACATTGAGACACCCAATGGTGTTTCAATTAAATTTCAGTGGCCAATATTCAAGACCACTCAGCAGTCAGGCCAACGATTCTCCAACAAAATTTCCACAATTCCTCGGTGAAAAACTCAACATTGACCAATGATAATTCAATGCCTTCTCAATAATTTTTTTGTACGGGCAAGGTGCTCCTGATAATGCGAAGCACGTAGCGCTCCCCGCATACGTTTCCCGGTAAGGACTACTGCTGCGCCAGCTGCCGCGGCGACGGCGGCTTGCGACGTGGGGAATGACGTCACTAGCCATTCGTATATCAACGAAGAAGCCTAGCAACTGATTTCAATCTTGTTGAAACCCTGCTATAGGCGGCGGCATGCTTTTAAAATTATTATTATTCTCTTTACTACCATTGCTCTAAATTACTATTACTACCGTTACTATATAAAACGTTGTGTACCCCCTCCCAGCAGTTGTAGTGGTGGTTTTCAACAGCTTTGCTGGACATCCAGTTTCGCAGGGCCGGGATGGCGAGTCAATTCTTTAATAATATATTGTAAGTACATTTAGGTATGAAATATATACAGAATAAATATATGCTCACCATCCAGTTATCGAAATACTGCAGATTAGTTGTCGAAATTCACATACATTAAAGCCAGAGCAGACCTGATGATGTCGGAGTGTCCTGTAAATAGGAAGTGCAAGAACCTACTGTTAAGGGCAAAATTTTTACTGGCAGTTTTTCACAATTCCCAAGTGGCCGAACGGGCAAATGAGAAATATGCCTTCAGGTCACTGTAAGTGCCCAAATGCAAATATACACTTTTACCCGGAAATGACAGAAAAACTGAAATGCAACGCAATTTCGATATTCTCTTTTTCTTCCCTCCTCTTAACTAGCTCCTCCCCCGAACTGTCGCCTTTGGTTAGCAGCTGCCTTCACAAAGGCATACTCTACATTAATTGGAGTGACCGACAGTGCAGCATGCGAGGTATGCGGCACTGTGGACCACCTGCTGTGCCACTGTCCACGATATGCCCCAGTAAGTCAAGAACTTACTAACACTCTCCAAAAACAGGACAGTCAGCCGCTTCTGTGCAGGTGCTGCTGGAACACCGCCCCGATCGCCCGTCGGCCAATAAAGCGGTGAAGGCGCTTTTGTGCTTCTTGAGTACGACGGGCTTCTGCGAATGTCTGTGACTATTAATGCAGTTTCTATTAGACCACACGCGTCAGCGAACTCACCGCTAATTTCCTTCTTTCCTTCCCTCCTCTTTCTCCCTGTTATCTTTGTATTCCCCTTTCCCATTCCCCCGGTGTAGGGTATCCAACCGGACGCTATTCTGGTTAACCTCCCTGCCTTCTGCTTTTCTCTCTCCCCCCCTCCCCCCCCCCCCCCGCTGTAACTTAATAGGAAGCTTGTTTCGTTTAACACTGACGTCTTATTTTATTTTAGCTCAAGCTCTTTGGTGCACTATAAACCTCTTATTTTCCTGCATAGTTAGAATAATTCGGGAAAAAAGAAAAGCAATCTACTTACTTCTTTGACCAAAAGCAAGCTTTTTGAGAAGGATTCGCGTTGCTTATTCTCATGAAATGTGTTTGGCGCAGTACGCGTGCCATAGCTATCGTAAGTCCTGGAAGCGGGAGTTAGGAATGCAGCGTTTCGTTCGAAGGACAGAAAACCCGACGACTCTATCTCTCGGACCTTTTACCCAGCACAGCGCACTCAGCAAGAACGCAGCTTTCTTTTTCTTCTTCTTACTTTCTTTTTTTCTCGTGCGCGCAATCCGCTTCCCGCGTCCCGAAAAAGAGGATTTCCTCAAAATCCCCTCTTCTGGATTTCTCCTATCCGACGTGTGCAAGGCACTAACGCGAGCGCGTCTTCCTTACGCTCCGCCGCTCGCCAGATTTTCTCTTTCCTTACGCAATACGTATTTCACATGCGCCTTCCCTGTTCGGTACCCGAGCCAGCTCTATCATATCAACATCTCGCGCTAGTGACGACGAAGGGATATATACGACAAACTTGCTCCCTGGCATTTTTTTTTCTCTTTCTCGTTGCCTGTACATACGAGCAACCAGACTAGTTAGGTTAGCTTAAAAAGAAGTGTAGTCTATGTTATTTTTCTCCCCTTGGCTTGCCATTTTACAAATGCTCCTTCGCTCAAACCAACGTTGTATAACACCCTTGTAGTTGCGGGCGCATATTTTATAGCAAGTACGCGCTTGTTTGTCGGATGGTTAACACACTCACGTTTTGAGTGATGAAATGAAATAGTTTGTCTAAACAAATGAAGCTCTTTCTGCCAACATATTGCGGAAGGTAAGCACGATGATAGCTGCGACATACCACACCAAAGCTACACGCAATAAACTTTAATATCGCCAGCGCTGTGAAGCCCTCGCATCAGATATTTGGGCGCGCACCAAGTGGTAAAAATTAATCGTTGTTCAAAAATTAAAAGTGAAGCTTGCCTGTGCGAACCTCGGCGGGTTTTTGTGACCGTAAGTCCCGCGGCGTGGCTGCAGTTCTCTAGCCCGAATGGGCCAACCCATCACAACGGAGGACGCCCGCGCACGACTTCAGCGCCGCTGGGTTCCTTGCACGACCGCAAGATGGCGCTTGCCTCCACGCATCCGCGCCGGCGTCCCTGCTACGGAAGGGGAAAAAAAGAACCAGGACAACTCGAGGACTCCATGCAATTGGTATGAAGCGCGCGTCTCGCGTTTGCGACGGCCTGCTCAAATGGGCTCTTTGCCCGCGCCGTCTGCTTTGTCAGTGGAGGCCGTGGTTCCCAAGATAGATGTGAACGTGCTTGCCGCCCTAAACAATGGGAGCACACGAACACCGTGTTTCGACTCTTTATAAACTCGCACGAACCTTCGCTTTATGTAGATTCCTTATCGTTGGATCTGCCGCTTTTTTCGAGTATGGTTTCTCTCATCGCAAGTGTAATGGGGACTCGCTGTCGTGCACAATGAACTTTTATAGATCCTCAAGCTTAAGAAGGTTAGCCGTGGGACAATCCAGCACCCATTGTTCCATGCGAAGCGCCGTAGCGTAAGATCATTCAGATGCTTATTTTGTAAATTTCTGTATTGTGTTTCTCAACCTTTCTCTTCTTACACTCTAGTAATTGTTAACACTCGCTCATTGCCTCTCAGTGTTTTGCGCGCTTTCGCCATAAGTGTCGCGACGTTTCAAAACAGGCCGAATAAACAAATACTAAAGTGAACATACTCGTTTCCGGAAAGGATACCGATGAACACGAGTGCACTGATAAGCCTTACATGCCATTGAAGTGTTTACTTTTTTAGGTTCGACTAATTACTTTTCTTATTCCAATTCTTGGCCAATCCTTCATAATGGGTATGAGCCCTAACAGAGGAAACCAAACAAAATCAGACTTGAAGTTACGTAATAGCGCTTGGTGACAAACGCGCAAGCAGCTCTCCCATCCTCGCATTTCCGCCGTTCGGAAAATGTGAAGGGTGAGCGCAATTCATTCGTTCATTCAACTATGTTCCGCAAAGGTGTATCGCAGTTGTACAGCTCTACTTATTGCTTACACACACAAGTCCCAATAAGGCTTCCGGTTTCGCCCTTGGAGTAAAGAGATAGCGCATCGTGCTGTCTACGTTTTCCCTCTGTCCTTGTTTGCCAGCACCAAAACGTTATCCAACTGGGTAACAAAAAAATAAAAATAAAATGAAATAGCCTGCACTGCAAACAAGTAGCGTCATCCAACTGGCATTAGTTTTGCTGCACAGTAAAAAAAAGGTTTTTCGCAAATAAATTTCATCGTGAAATGCGCAAGAAAGCTACACACATGAGTTCGATGTGTCGGGCGTGTTTCTTGTAGTTGAAGTCAATAAGAGCACGTGTATAGCCAGCTTCTGGATAAATCTTTCTTTCCTTCGCAAACTTCGGTGCGAAAAAAGAAAAAAAGCCCGACTGAAAGTTTTCTGAAAACACAGTGCTGTCCCACTGTGGATAAAAGGGTCTATAGAATTTGCAGCTACGACTACGAGCCATGCCCATAGTCGCACAGACTGCGTTAGGAATTATGCTCCAGGCCTGCCGCGGCGGCTCGGTGGATACGGCGTTTTAGTGCTGAGCAACCAGGTCATGAATTCGAGCCCCGGCCGCGGCGGCCTCATTCCTGTGGGCACTTGTGTATCGTGCTCCGTGGGCGCGCTCAAAAAAAAAAAAAAAAAAAAAACCGAAACTTTCCACGAGCTCCATTGTGCAGCTTCGGGACGTCAAACCCAGGATTAAGTTATTCTGAAGGCTGTGCTTGACACTGAGCAGACGACGACGTGCCATGGCACGCACGTTATTAGCGTTCACGTGATAGCACTCGAGGTCTGCGAGTACCACTTTGGCTTTGACTCCACTATACCGTGAAACAATGCACCGATGCCGACTGCATGCAAGTTCGGCATGTTCGCGAAATACGAAATTCTAACACGTTGCCTAGCACCGCACGTTTGTAGAGTTCGTGGTGAGTCGACTTTTCTTCAGAACGCACCCGCGCACCTCTTTGGATGATTTGTTTCAACAAATGTGGGGCGACTTTTGGCATTGTTTTGAACCACCCAGCATTTAGTGTTTACGTAGCATACCACGAGAATTGCGTGAAATATGGCTGCAGCAAGCTTTCCTATACATTTGGTGTTCTCAGATACGAGACCGCTCATCGGTGTTGACTTGTTGTTTATTACCTGCGACGCTATTCGAAGCTGGGCCGACTAAAGAAATCGCTACCCCGAACTCGCACCCAAAATAACATAAATACACTGATAGCTTGCAAATACACTTGTAGCTTGCATACATCTGTAAAGAATGGTAGCGTGGAGAAAGGCACAAACTATGACGAGACAGAAAGACGAGCGCTAACTTCCAACTAAGATGTATAATAAAAAACACGAATATAAGCCGTCTAACAACAACAACAACAACAACAACAACAACAACAACAACAACAACGACGACGACGACGACGACGACGACGACGACGACGACGACGACGACGACGACGACGACAACAACAACAACAACAACAAACTCTCAACTAACACACAAGAAAATTCGGTAGAGATGCGTAAGCAGACTGCTTAGTGTGGCAATGCGAAATCATTATGCTGCATGTAGACCTCTGAACACCACGAACGCGCTCATGCTATACATTCAAGACTTGGCGCCACCTCCTCTCGATTGGCTGCGCCGTCACGAGCCCAATGACACGCGCATTACAGCCACACCTTTAGTCAGCCAGGAACAATGCTTGTAGATACTTTTTATAGACACACTTGCCAGAACCATGGAGTCTCCGTGGCGTCGGGGAAGCGTGCTTGTATCGCACCTCGGAGGCCCGGGTGCCATTCCTATCCAGACCGAAATTTACCAAATTTACTTTTCAAAGCCATTAACTTGCTTTGTTCACAGACACCTCCCTGAGAAATTTGAGGTCCATCCAAGCATTTTTTTTTTACGTGCTTTTGCTTTTTGCGCCGTCGACCATTTTTGGTACCATCTTTCGGTCGTGCTGACGCCGACGTATTTTTGCGTAATGGGGCAAACAATGCCTTAGCATTAAAACTGTTTGTCGGTAGGTGAAGCGCCTGCTCGTACCATCAGTATAGCGTGTATCAGAACACCCCGTTTCAATGAATATCGATGTGTGCTGGTTAGTCTATAGTAATTGTGGTAATCATTGTCATTGCGGCAGTAGAATGGGTAGGCTTTTTCAAACCCCACAAGAACACTCGCTTGCTAACGGCACATAAACAATCCAGGTGAATACGCGACGCTGACAGTGCACTATCGAGTCGGTTTCCCTGCAGCGCGTTCACTGGCACACATGCAAGGGGAAAGCTAGCGTGGATTTTATGTGCGTTCGCACATATTTTGTTACTGTACATGTTCCACTGCCTTTGCTAATGCTTGACTATATCAGTGCGCAGCCCCTCATACTTTTTTTCTTTTTCTAAAAAACCAGCAACATGGAGCTCGGGCGCCAACGTGCAAGCAAAATATCCTAGAAGTCGCCGTGAAACCATCACGAATGCCGGCAAATCGAAGGTTCGACGAATCTTAAGTTTGGTTCGGTACATGCCATAATCACGAAAGCGTGAATAAAGTATTTAATCGAATGTTGATATTGTCGCGTATACCCTGCCGAAGTATACACGCTGAATGGGGATGCAGGCGTTTGTACTTCACGAAACCTAACCGTTGACGCGCGATGCCGAGACGAACCTCGTTCTCTTCCTCTTCAGTCCCCTTGCTGTGCCACACCATGTGGCACTACCCCCTCTTCAAAAAATAAATGTAATAATAAAAGAATGAAAACACACATAGGCTTGACGTGAGAGCGCCGAGATGGCCTAGGACGAACACATAGGCCATAGTCACAATCACTGTGGTGTGCGATATAGTCACAAGGCACTGAGGGACGAGCAACAACAAAAACTAACCTAAGCGGCTGAAAACGTCGAATTTTAGGGGCTATGGTACGGTTTCAACCGCACAACATGCACAATCTCAGATTGCGGTTGTCGATATCAGGGAGGCTGGCTTCCGTGAGGGAGGACTTCGTAATTCACGTCGCTAATCCGCTGCAACACTTTGTAAGGTCCGAAGTAGCGACTCAAAAGCTTCTCGGATAGTCCTTTTCGGCGCACGGGAGTCCAGACCAAAACTTGATCGCCAGGTTGGAACTCGACTTGTCGATGGCGGAGATTGTAACGTTGCGCATCGATGCTCTGTTGTTTCTTTATGTGCACTCGGGCAAGCTGACGGGCTTCTTCCGCTCGTTGCACGAAGAGTTCGGCATCTTGGGCGAGATCGAGGTGATCGATGTTGTCGCATGGCAGCATTGCTTCAACATAGTCTGCACTTCACGGCCGTAAACGAGGTAAAACGGCGTGAAGCGTGTTGTTTCTTGCGTAGCAGTATTATAGGCAAACGTTACGTATGGGAGTATCTCGTCCCACGTCTTGTGCTGTACGTCTACGTACATAGACAGCATGTCAGTCATCGTTTTGTTCAGTCGTTCGGTCAAGCCATTTGCCTGGGGATGATAGGCAGTTGTCCTTCAATGGGTTGTGCAGCTGAGATTAAAAAAAATTATATTGTGGGGTTTTACGTGCCAAAACCACTTTCTGATTATGAGGCACGCCGTAGTGGAGGACTCCGGAAATTTCGACCACCTGGGGTTCTTTCACGTGCACCTAAATCTAAGTGCACGGGTGTTTTGGCATTTCGCCCCCATCGATATGCGGCCGCCGTGGCCGGGATTCGATACCGCGACCTCGTGCTCAGCAGCCCAACACCATAGCCACTGAGCAACCACGACGGGTGCAGCTGAGTTTAAAAACGTCTTCAATGAGCTGCACTGTAAAGGCTTTGCCTCGGTCTGTGATGACGTGCGATGGGGCGCCATGTCGTAGGACGATGCTCTGTATGAAAAACTGGGCAACCTCGGAAGCTGTGCCTCGAGGCAACGCCTTTGTCTACGCATACCGCGTTAAATAGTCTGTGGCGACGATTATCCACCTGTTGCCAGAAGATGACAGTGGAAATGGGCCCAGAAGATCCATGCCGACCTGGTCGAAAGGTTTGCCAGGTGGGGCAATCGGATTCAGCAATCCCGCAGGCTTCACAGCTGGCGACTTTCGGCGCTGGCATTCACGGCAGGCTTGGACGTACCGCTTAACACACTCGGCAAGTTTCGGCCAGTAGTAGGATTTGCGCACTCTATCAAGCGTTCGCGTAAAACCCAAATCGCCAGACGGAGGCTCGTCATGACAGACGAATAAAACTTCAGCACGGAGGTCTGCTGGAACGACCAAAAGGTATGTCTTGTTGGTGGCAGCGGAGTTCTTCTTATACAAGACACCATGTCGTAAACAAAAAGACGACAATCCTCGAGCGATGTGCCGGGTTATTGATGGGTTTCGTCCTTCCATATTGTTGCGGGAAGAAAGCAGGCCCACGAGTGTAAAATAACGTATATTTACAAATGATGGATATGGCGTTCAGGCAACTGCCAGACTTCGTCTTTCTCTCGTCCAATTCAACTTCTTCCTTCACTTCACCGTAACATCACCCTCCCGGCGGGGTAGCTCCGTCCCGGTGCAAGTTATACAGCCTCACTTAATGGGGGGACATAGGGCTTGAGCCTGGTGACGTGAGCAACATCGCTGGTTACGTTGGGAGGCACGGAAGGCTGACCGACTGGGGCGATCTCGTATGTCACGTCGGACAGTTGGCGTAAGATCTGGTACGGACCAGAAAAACGGGACAGTAGTTTTTCCGATAAGCCGATGCGACGTGAAGGCGTCCAGAGAAGGACAAGGGAACCAGGTGAAAAATGGTGGTCTCGGTGCCGAAGGTCGTAGCGTCGCTTTTGAGAAGCTTGCGAGACTTTGAGGCGATGACGGGCGACATCTCGGGCCTGGGTGGCTAAGTCAATAGCATCGCGATCGTAACCAGTGCTGGGTGATTGTACTGCGGAAGGTAGCAACGTGTCAAAAGGCAAGGTGGGGTCGCGGCCATACAAAAGGAAAAATGGTGAAAATCTGGCAGTGTCGTGACGGGACGAGTTGTATGCGAAAGTGACGTATGGTAAAGCGACGTCCCAGTCGCGGTGATCGTTGGAAACGTACATGGCGAGCATTTCAGTGAGTGTGCGGTTGAGTCGCTCGGTGAGGCCGTTCGTTTGAGGGTGGTACGCGGTAGCAATCTGATGTTCTGTAGAACAGGAGCGGAGCAGATCATCGACGACCTTCGATAGAAAGTAGCGGCCGCGATCCGTCAGCAACTGGCGAGGGGCGCCGTGGTGCAGGATGACGTCTTTTAGTAAGAAGTCGGCGACATCTGTAGCGCAGCTGTTTGGCAGCGCTCGTGCGATGGCATATCTAGTGGCATAATCGGTTGCTACAGCAATCCATTTGTTTCCTTTGATGGAAATTGGAAACGGGCCAAGGAGGTCGAGGCCCACACGGAAGAAGGGCTCTGTAGGTATATCAATTTGTTGAAGCAAACCAGCGGGAGGCATAGCAGGCGTCTTCCGGCGCTGACACAGGTCGCAAGAAGCGACATAACGGCGCACAAAGCGATAAATGCCGGGCCAGAAGAAGCGGCGCCGCAGGTGGTCGTAAGTACGAGTGATGCCCTGATGTCCTGCAGTAGGAGCGTCGTGAAGTTGCTGGAGCACGGCGAGTCGAAGGTGCTTGGGGACGACTAGGAGGAGCTCCGGGCCTTCAGGACGAACGCTGCGACGGTATAAAGTTCCATCGCGCAAGGTGAACATCCGAAGGGACGGGTCATTGGGCGAGGAGCTTAGGCGTTCCATAAGTGTTCGAAGAACAGGATCCTTGCGCTGCTCGTCGCCAATATGGAGGAAGCCGGAGAGGGACAGAACACTGATGTCGGAGTCTGCATCAGTATCGTCCGGTTGATCCACGGGATTGCGGGACAGGCAGTCAGCGTCTTAATGCAGGCGGCCTGACTTATATATAATAGAAAATGTATATTCTTGTATGCGCAATGCCCAACGTGCAAGTCGTCCAGTTGGGTCCTTCAAAGAGGAGAGCCAGCAGAGGGCGTGAGGATCGGTTACAACGCAGAAGCTCCGACCGGAAAGGTACGGTCGAAATTTCGCGACCGCCCATACGAGCGCGAGACATTCTCTCTCAGTAATGGAGTAATTTCGCTCGGGCGTGGAAAGAAGGCGGCTAGCGTAAGCGATGACACGGTCTTGGCCCTGTTGACGCTGAACGAGGACAGCGCCGATGTCATGACCACTCGCGTCAGTTCGTACTTCAGTGGGCGCAGAAGGGTCAAAGTCTGAGAGAATCGGGGAAGTTGTAAGCCGCTCAATCAGGGTAGAGAAGGCTTTCTCCTGTAGTGGTCCCCAAGAGAAAGAGGCGTCTTTCTTAAGAAGGTCAGTGAGAGGGTGAGCGATGTCGGCAAAATTTTTCACAAATCGCCGGAAATAAGAGCATAAGCCCAGAAAACTACGTACATCGTTCGTTGAACAAGGTACAGGAAAATTTCGCACGGCGTGAACTTTCTGTGGATCAGGTTGGATTCCGGCGGTGTTTACGAGATGACCAAGCATGTTAATTTCACGGCGACCGAAATGGCACTTGGAGGAGTTTAGCTGAAAGCCAGCCCTGCGAAACACGGAGAGTATGGTTGTGAGGCGCCGCAGGTGGCTCTCAAAGTTCGGCGAAAACACAATCACATCGTCGAGGTAACACAGGCATGTAGGCCACTTCAAGCCGCGCAAGAGAGAGTCCATCATGCGCTCGAATGTAGCTGGCGCATTGCATAATCCAAAGGGCATGACTTTAAATTGGTACAGACCGTCCGGTGTGACGAAGGCGGTTTTCTGGCGGTCCATCTCATCGACGCTAATCTGCCAATAGCCGGAGCGGAGGTCAATTGATGAAAAGTATTGGGATCCGTGAAGGCAGTCAAGAGCGTCATCAATGCGAGGCAGGGGATAAACATCCTTCTTTGTTATCCGGTTGAGGTGACGGTAGTCAACGCAGAAGCGCCACGAGTTGTCTTTTTTCTTTACTAAGACAACCGGTGATGCCCACGGGCTACTGGAAGGTTCAATGATGTCCTTGTCCATCATCCTGTCTACCTCTTTCTGTATGATGGCCCTTTCTGTTGCCGAGACACGATATGGCCGCCTATGAATGGGGCTGGCGTCACCGGTGTTGATGCGATGCGTGGCAACAGATGTCTGGCCAAGTGGACGGTCGTCCAAATCAAAGATGTCCCGATAAGATGACAGGAGGTGACGAAGAGCTGTTGTTTGCTCGGAAGGAAGGTCGGGGGCGATCATCTTAGAAACATCGTCCGCAGGCGTCGAGTACGGAGGAGTGGATGACAAAGGTCCGTTCGTACTGAGGAAGGATTCAGAAGTCAAAAAAGAAATCTGAAATTCTTCCAAAGGAGTGATATGCGCTATGGCGATACCGTGTGGCAACACATGTGACGAAAACCCAAAATTGAGGATGGGCACGCGAGCGCAGTTTTCGCGGATCCGAATTAAGGTGCTCGGTAGGGCAATATTACGCGACAAAACCACGTCAGTAAGCGGCGACACGACGTACTCGCCATCAGGTACGGGAGGACAGGGCGTCAGGAGGACATATGTAGCCGCCTGTGGAGACAGCCTTGCAAACTCAGCAGAACATAAGCGGTGTGGAGCACAAGTGGTTGCGTCGGCAGGAAGCGGCAGATCCAACTGTACAACACCTGCGGAGCAGTCAATTTGGGCAGAGTGTTTCGAAAGGAAGTCGAGGCCGAGAATTAGGTCGTGTGGACAGTGTTCAAGGACGATAAATAGAACAACGGTATAATGGCCCCCAATGGTCACACGTGCTGTGCACATTCCAAGGACAGGTGAAGTACTCCCGTCTGCGACTCGCACAGTGCACGGTACGGCAGGGGTCAGAACCTTTTTGAGCCTTCGGCGGAGAGCAGCGCTCATAACTGAAAGCTGCGCTCCTGTATCGACGAGAGATCTAACAGGAGCGCCATCAACTTCAATGTCCAGTAGGTTTCCACATGTAGGCAGGGTTAACAGAGGATTTGTGGGCCGGGTCGGAGTTGCAGCTTCACCTCCGGGAGCTGCACCGCCTAGTTTCCCGAAGCGAAGCGACCGGTTGCAGAAGGGGACGAAGAGCGGTGAACGAGAGGCGAATGGGACCTACGACCTTGCGGCGACGGGGAGCGGCTGGACCTTGGTGGAGCACGTTCGGCATTGATGTTCCTAGTCGGCGTATAGGGCGAGAAAGTACGATTGTCTGGTACTTGGCGGTAGTGACTCGGAGACCACCACCGAGGAGGCGACGACCAGTGGTTGCGGCAATGACGGGCGATGTGTCCAATACCGGAAGAATTAAAACAGATGGGTTTATCATCCGCTGTGCGCCATTCAGCTGGGTTGCGACGGAGTAAAGGAAAGCTTTGCGTCTGGGAGCGAGTGGTCGGAGAAATTTGGTAGGTGTTTGTATGGCGGACCGAGCAGAGAGATGGAATGCCCAAACTTGCTATTTCCTCCCGAACGACCGCTTGTATAAGGGAGATAGCGGGTACTTTTTCCCGACAGTCTGAACGAACTGGAGCCGGGGCCATGGCCTCAAGCTCACGGCGAACGATGCGCGTTATTTCTTCCGGTCCTGTGGGCTGAACGAACCGCGGCGGGTCTTCGCAAGAAGATGTCGCGGTGGTATTGGGCAATCGGTCGAAAGTTTGAGTGACGCGGCGGCCCTTTGCTTGTTCGAAGCGCCGGCACCACTTAATAATTGCATCCACAGTGGCACAATCCTTACACATCAAGAGATTGAAGGCATCGTCTGCAATACCTTTCAATATATGGCCAATCTTGTCTGCCTCGATCATGTTGTCATCAGCCTTGCGACAGAGGGCCAGCACATCCTGTATGTACACGACATAGGATTCTGTGGACGTCTGAGCGCGGCACGCAAGTTCTTTTTTTGCTGCCAGCTGACGACCGACAGGTCTGCCAAACAGGTCTCGCATTTTTTCTTTGCAGACATCCCAGCTCGTTAGGTCAGCTTCGTGTGTGTCGTACCATTGCTTCGCAGTTCCTCTTAGATAAAATATGATGTTTGCTAGCATCATTGTTGGATCCCACCTGTTGTTGTCGCACACTCGCTCGTACATCGTAAGCCAGTCCTCGACGTCGGCGTTGTCCGTGCCACAAAATGTCCCTGGGTCCCGCGGATGAGTGAGGATGACCGTTGGCACGGGCTGCCGAGGCGTTGTCACTTGTGTCGGTTGATTTGCCATTGTAGCGGCAGGTAGATGACGTCCGCTGCGAAGTTCCGTGGTTGTACCCCGCACCTTCCACCAAAATGTTGCGGGAAGAAAGCAGGCCCACGAGTGTAAAATAACGTATATTTACAAATGATGAATATGGCGTTCAGGCAACTGCCAGACTTCGTCTTTCTCTCGTCCAATTCAACTTCTTCCTTCACTTCACCGTAACAATATGTTCGAATATAGGTCGTAGTGAGTCGTCTGCGCGCTGCCGTGTGGACAAATCAGTAACGCTTACGGCCCCAAGGAAAACGCCGTCGTCCTCAATGTCTTGGTCGGTAGTGTCGACAGGGGCACGCGAGAGTGCGTCAGCGTCTTCGTGTATGCGGCCCGACTTGTACACGATGGTCACGTCGTACTCCTGCAAACGTAGACTCCACCGTGCCAGTCGTCCAGAAGGGTCCCGCAAATTTGCAAGCCAACATAACGAGTGATGATCGGTTACAACTTTGAATGGGCGGCCGTAGAGGTAAGGTCGAAATTTGGCCAGCGCCCATACGACGGCAAGACACTCTTTCTCCGTAGGGGTGTAGTTGGTCTCTGCACGCGATATTGTGCGACTTGCGTAGGCAATCACTCTTTCAATACCTTCCTGCCGTTGTACAAGCACCGCACCAAGACCGACGTTACTGGCGTCTGTATTAACTTCCGTGTCCGCCTCCTCATCAAAGTGGGCCAGAACTGGTGCTGACACCAGACGCTGTCGAAGCTCAGTGAAAGCAGTCTCTTGCTCTGAGGCCCAGACGAACGATACATCGTCCCTCATGAGTCGAGTCAGCGGCTCCACCATCGTCGAAAAATTTTCGATGAAACGCCGGTAATATGCGCAAAGGCCCAGGAAGCGTCGGACACCTTTCTTGTCGGTTGGTGTTGGAAACGTGGCTACAGCGGCAGTTTTCGCGGGATCGGGGCTAACGCCTTCCGCGCTGACCACATGTCCCAGAAACATAAGCTCCTTGTAGCCGAAGTGACACTACTGAGGCTTAAGGGTGAGGTTAGCCGATCGGATGGCTTCGAGAACTTGCCGCAGTCGTTTCAGGTGTTCGTCAAATGTCGCCGAAAAAACAACCACGTCGTCGAGGTAGACGAGGCAGGTTTGCCACTCCAGACCAGCGAGAACGGTGTCCATCATTCGCTGGAAGGTTGCTGGTGCCGAACAGAGCCCGAAAGGAAGTACCCTGAATTCGTAAAGGCCATCTGGAGTGACGAAAGCAGTTTTTTCGCGGTCTCGTTCATCTACCTCAATTTGCCAGTAACCACTCTTTAGATCAAGAGACGAAAAATACTTAGCTCGCCGCAACCTGTCTAAAGAGTCATCGATACGTGGCAGTGGGTACACGTCCTTCTTGGTGACATCGTTGAGGCGTCGATAATCAACACAGAAACGAAGTGTTCCATCTTTTTTCTTGACCAGAACGACCGGGGACGACCACGGACTGTGCGAAGGCTGAATGACGCCATCTTCTAGCATCTCCTTGACATGGGCTTGAATTGCCTCACGTTCTTTCGGCGAGACAGGACAAGGCTGTTGTTTGATGGGGCATGCGTCGGCGGATGTTCGAATATTATTCGCTCTATTGTAACACCGATTCAGATTTTTTGTTTTATCGTTTATTTTTGTGCAATTACAACTGGAAACGATGAAAGCGGCAAGATACAATAGAAATCGGCGCACTTCGAAAGGAGACCATGACCTCCGAAATTTAGAGCCGCGCTTGTGATTCTGTTCCCATTCGATGACTTCATAATGGTGAAAAAGAGCACACAGGTGCTGTTTTAATAGAAACACACATTGTGACATACCACATACGGTTCGCAAAACGTTTTTTTATAAGGACACTTAACAGACACAATAAATAAATTTAAACTGATAAGTATTTATTTAAAACTGTATGTTCGCTAATTTTGCAATAATCGGTTAATCACTACGAAAGAAATTGAACACCAAAGTTTCATTTTTGTTTTTAATTTCGTGCCTATACGCCAAGGCCGGTACGTGAGTGTGACGTCAAGAATTTCAAGTATTTCGTATTTGGTGCGCGTTGGCTGACGAGTCTTTGGCTTGCTTAAAAATAATGTAATAACGCTTGTACTTTGGTCCGTACACATCCAAGCCGAGGTGCTACTTCACTAAACATCGACACACTCACAACCTGAAGATATCCGTTCAATGCGCGCTATAGTCTGGCCAAACCACCCCGACCAGCGTACAAGGAGACCATGCAGCAAGCTCGCCCATGTGCAAGGCGCCGGGATATCTTTCTTGCATTTCTCAAAGTCTCATGAACGCAGCGAGCTATAATAAAGAGAGGAACAAAAAAAAAGGAAAAGAGCAGAGGCTCCCGACACGCTACGCGAGTTGGATTACGAGCTCATGCGGGCACAAGTGTCGTCGGAAGCGGCGTTACATGTAATGCAATGCGGCTAGACACACGAAAGCCGAGGCACTGTATACACTGCCGCTCTAAGCTGGAGGCATCGTACTTCGCGTTTTCGCGAATGATCCGTATAAACACGCTCCCCTGTTGATCGCATATGTTACCCCGGTGAGATATCCGAGATTCAAGCCACGTTTCGCGGTGCGTGGCGGCGATTCTCGCATACTGACCAATAAGCGTGACTTGCGTTCGCTGCTGGCTGATGGTTATTTTCATCATGGCAGTGCAGCCAAAGTAGCTCAAGCGTACCTGATGGAGCAGCGCTTCCGCAAAGTCCCTGCTACCGCCATTCCGCATCTCCGGTACACTATAGCGGCGTCAAGAACTGTGTGGCGCCGCGTAAATCCTACATTTCTCGAATGTCGTCGGCGCAGACGTACAAAGCGCACTTCTGTTTCACTCTGGACAAAACGTGCAAGTGATGTACTCGGCATTAAAATGCGCTTACCGCAAAACGCCACGTCAAGACTAAATTTGACCACGAACGAGCCATCAGTTCAGGCCAAAGCATTACATAGGGTGCACCAGCTAACTTCAACCAAATCGTTCAATGAGAAAATTACACTTTATAATTATTTTTTAAAACTTCCGACCCGTCTCACACGACCCTGAGAAACTCGATGTTTCGTAAAACAGTGTCTACGTGTAGACAGACTCTTATTGACGTAACAAAAGTGGGCATCTCGCAAGATTACGGAGGTTAATACCTTTTGTTCATCTAAACACTTTGTGCAGAGCCATGAAATCGTGTGGCTATTCATTGCACAATTTTTT
This sequence comes from Dermacentor andersoni, assembly GCF_023375885.2. NCBI lineage: Eukaryota > Metazoa > Arthropoda > Arachnida > Ixodida > Ixodidae > Dermacentor > Dermacentor andersoni. The sequence goes on along the minus strand of NC_092815.1, from coordinate 175,584,339 downwards.
TTATTCAGGACTGAAGTGCAATACGTGGCATTTGCAATGCAGGTCATGAACTTCTCAAATCGAATACAGGATAAAATTGTGCCACACACAGTATACCGTAAATTTGATCGAAAACCCACTGGTAAAAAAAATAGTGCCGTTTTCATATATCGCTGTATGCACACTTCAAACATACTGGACATAATAAATCACGCATAATCACTCTTCCAGTATCTACTGTGGTTGGATTTCCTCGAGAATGAGTGTGGAGCCTCTGGGGGCGGGGGGAGTCTACAGATGCATTTCGAGCTTATTATGACGGCGCTAACACTGCCAGAGCACTGAGAGGACCCGAATCGAAGAAGCCACAGGTCAAACGTGACTCGATTTGGTACGCATTTTCTGCTTATCTGATTGGCTACTCTTGCGCATATTTTCACAGGCGTATTTCTTGCTTGGAGCACAGTACATCTGAGCCCCTCCTGTCTCGGATGCCTGAGGGAACACCAAATCTGCAAACATTGTGTCCAAGACAAGCAAGAAAACAGACTTGTGAGTATGACAGAAAAAGTTGCGGTATGCCGCCCTCCACACCTCAACAAACAATCCGCTTATATCGCCAGGCTTTGGCGTAAATGTGTTCGGAATTTAACGTGCTTCCTGTGTAAACTGCTCCCGTTTTCGAACCATTATCATCCCACACATTTATTTCCGTACATGGCTAACAAATTAGAATTTTTCGAATTTCATGACGCGACAGAATACTTTCGGGACCAAGAGCATAATGTAATGTAAGAGTATTTTAGTAAAGAGCATAATGGAGCTATAGACATAAAATACTGCATACGTAAAAAAAAAAATTAGAAAAGGTGCCTTAGGAGCGCCTTCAAGACACATGGTGCTTAATCTATCCCAACCTAACTGGCCCTACGCCTCTAACTGAAGGGATTAGACTTAACAAGTATGCTCATAGGGGCGGCTATGTGACTCAGCTATTAGGGTACATGCTGTTACGCACGTAAAAGTAGTTCCACAAATATTTCACAAAAAGATAGAAGACGAGTTATTTTTTTTTTCAAGCTCGTACTAAAGACCTCTGAGCCTGCAGACAAAAACGCAATTATGTACGTGGAATGATAAAATGCCAAAGAACACGTTCCGACCTGCGAGTAATAGTAAATTCGGGATAGCAGGTTCCGTTAGAGAGGCTATACTTGCTGGCGGAATCGCGGGGTATTAAATCATGGTTGTATCGTTAATGCAAGCTCTGTATGCGTTGTCTAAAAAAAATGACAGCGCTAAACACGGCACGCAGATACAGAGTGGTGCGTAGACGATGAAGTGTATTATGTGTGAAGTAGTTGAGGAATCCTACAAGGGCACAAAAGTGAAGACAGACAGGTCGATCTAAATGTCGATTTGATCGATGTTCGAACCATTACGTGGCATGAGTGAAGCTACAGTAATTCGCAAGGAGATGTGGTTGGTCTATCACTGAAACTTTTTTTTCTTGTTCGAGTTTTAAATCTACAAGTGCCGTTTCCATGTTCTTTAACGGTTGGTAAGTCAGTCATACCTGTGATTAAACTCATGTCGTAATCATTGCAACGGGTTGCGTCATCGCGTTCTGTGTTGCGTGTTTAGCGCTGTTCGCTTACAACATGTTCGCCAACCAACTCAGGTAGTTGCGCAGCGTTTCGTCGGCCCTGTGTTTTTCGGTGCGGCAAGAGGACTGCAAGAATATGAAAGCCGAAGTGATCAAGAGTTACCATTTTGCGATTTGGACTTCGTGCCATCTAATCACGAAGGCATTCAATGTTGCGCAACTCCAAGTACACGGAGAAAGGAAAAGCATAGCACACGCAGTGCTAAGTCCCGGCAACGTCTTCCGGAAGCTAAACGCTCTTGGAAGTTAGCGCTAAGTGCGTGCTTCGCCGTACTTCGTTTGTGTCGCTGTTCGAGTTGCGCTAGACTGGGCGACTTCGCAATGAACTTGGGAGCCTCAGCCTCGCGAGCTACCGCTTAGTCCGACAATTCTCTGCAGAAACTCTGGCCTTGCTAAGTACGAGATTGGAGATTTTGACAGTTTTTTTTTTTTTTAGATTTCCGTGCAGTGGACTTAAAGGGCCGACAACCGATGTATATAGTAGCTTTATTACAGCTAATAACATATTTTTCGGCACTTTCTCTCCTTTTCGTGGTGGTCGACGATCGTCGTCGGATATTTAGCGCTTACACAAGGCGCCAGTAAAAATTGCCTGAGACATCGCGCAACCTCCTTATAAACCACGAACGTTGCCTGGAGGTACATTAAATGTATCATTTGGAGATTCAAGACCTCCAATGGAGATTGATATTGCTCTAGTTTACGTGAAAATAACGTTGATATTACTGTCAAAAGTCCTCTTTCTTTTACGTTGAAAAGATGTTATATAAATGTCTCTGCTGGATATTTGTTACATTTTGTTTTGTATATTGGTGTAAGGCTGAAATGCCCTATAACCGCGTTACCAAGATGAAATTTGGTAGGTTCACATTACCGTGTGGGAGCAGTTCAGCATATTTTTCTTGGCGGACCGCAAATAGGACATAAAATTTCAATAACATTGCTGAGAAATAAAAACTCACGAGACTGCCTGGCGTATCAGGGCTTTTGCATATTGCTTGCTATGTTGAATAGTATGTCCTCAGTAGGCCCTATGTGAGAGCTGCAAAGGGCAGAACGCCCCACAGCAAAATCAGGTACTTCGCGTGAACGCAGAAGTGTTCGCGCGCGGTGTGCAGAGTCCCTATACTTGTACTTGTACTGATACTTGTACTTGTACTGATATACTTGTACCCCTGGTACAAGTATATCATTACATTAGCTGACATTTTAAGAGTGAACAGAACGCGTAAACGGGAGAGTAGATGTAAACATTTGACGTGCAAACATGATAATCATGAACTATAATTTCAACAAGTGAAAAAACATGGTTGTCACAGGGAAACTGAGAAAAAGACGCCTCTGGGAGGACAACTAGTCATGTGTGGTGGAAAAAGTTTTGCCAGGTCCTTACGAAATACAGTGGATGTCATGTGATATGCGTATATAAATATATATATATATATATATATATATATATATATATATATATATATATATATATATATATATGCCAAAAAATCAGGTGGTACTTGTCAAACGGCGTGCACCAATAAATGTATACCTACCAATTGGTGCTCAAATTATATCCTATGTATATCCGCAATGCGTAGTCTGGTAGCCTAACAATCATGTAGATAGTACGTCCTACATAGAGCCACGGTTCTTATAAAAACCGCACGTACGCCAGACGTAACATGTACGTGGCTTCAAGACGTTGACGTTTGGATCAATTATAGACGGTGAAGAGACGGTCGTGGTTCACAGGCAAATAGCCATTTGCTTCAGAGCTGTGCGGCTCACGAAGGTTTGGATGCCCGGGTAGAGCGCTCGAGAAGCACAGCCCTCCTCTTCCTCCGCCCTCTCCCCTGGTGGGGGAAGCGGGAGAGGAGGACGGTAGTCGCATTCTGTAGATGCGCTCGCGCAGCTGGAGACGACACACGCAACGAAGCAGCGTATTTGTATAGCCACATGTACTAACATCGCTGCCGTTATATGGGTGATTGGATCTGTTCTCGGCAGAATTACGCAATGAAAAAATAAGCGCTGCGTAAGTATCCTCACTGCAACGAATATGCGTCACCGAGCGCATCATTCCTTTAATAAAGCGAGTGCCTGTCTAGACGTTTTCGGATATCGTTTCCATTCACAAACCATGGTCGATGGTGTTTGCACATTTTCTTTTTTTCGCTGCAGTATACATACTGTACCGCCCAGGATGCCCAATAGTGAATTGGTTACGATCTTGTTTATGTTGCGGCATGCTGCAAATAATGATAATTGAGCGCGATAGCGATTGGGCCCCGGCTTCGGAGAGAAAGCGATAAGTGCGGTCCCAGCCAGAAGAAATCATTTATGTGTATCAAAAGCATTCGTCACGCGGCTGGTACTTTGAGATCTGATGAATTATTTATAGAATAAGATATACGGGTCCCTCCTTTTTTCTAATTTCTCTCGAACTTTCTTTTCTGACGCTGTCACTGTTATAAGTCAAGGTAAGGCAGAACTTCCTTGTATCGCTTTCTGGCTGGGTCGACAGAGAAGCTTCCAGCATGGCGCACTGCGTAGCGATTTTTGCGCATCGCTGGGGGAACATTAAGCACCACAGCGCGAACAAGTGCGAGGAAGGGCGTGTCTCTTATGCACGCTCGCGTGCCAGAACACAGAACGCCGGCAATCGCCGCTCTCCGCCGTTGCAGTATTTGCCGCGACACTGCAGCTCCCCTTCAAAGCATTAACTTTCCTTACCTTGTAACAGGTATTAAAAAGAGCGTAATGGCGTTTCAAGCGTAGCAGATGCGATGCGAGAGAATAATAAAAGTGCATCTAATAGCAGCTCACTTACGTACACCAATTAGTGATCAAGTGAGGCGATCATGTGCCGTATGTTATAGTAGCAAAGTGTCGCCGCTAACATCCTTTTATATTTTCTCGATATATAGCGCATTGCGATTTCAGCGACAATCTCAAGCAACGATTGTCAGTATCTAGAACCTAATTACCCGACTCTATTTCCCTGCGAGAGCAGCGAGTAACTCGAAACTTCGCTTGCTTTGCCCGTCCGATATATTATTTTTTTTTACTTTCAACAGCATGCTGAAGCGACTAGCGCAAGAGTGGACACGGGACACTAAAAAGGCGACAAGGACAAGCGCAAACTTCGAACTGGTGTTTACTACAAAAGGTATGCACATATATTCTGGCGCACTTGATTATAATCAGTCACAATCGTGCAAGTCAACATGGTCATCACAAATAAACAAGAGCGCGCCATGGCTGCGCCATGGCCTAAGGCGGCCTCCCACATACAGACCCCAAGAATGCAAATTCTTTAGCAGTCAATGCTAGGGATAATTTGCTAACGCAGTTGCCTTCTGTGATGGCCGCTGCCTGAGTGATGAGCCTAGTGTTTTCTTGCGCCTTGCCTGCTATTATTTCGGTTTTTCCAAAGAGTGGATGGCATTTGTGATGGCCATGTTGACTTGCACGATTGTAACTGATTACGATCAAGTGCACGAGAGTATATATACACACCTTTTTGCAATAAACACCAGTTGGAAGTTTGCGCTTGTCCTTGTCGCCTTTTTAGTGTGCCGTGTCCACTCTCACGCTAATCATTTCAGCATGGAATACCAACTACCCCGGTCTCACACCCTGTTTCAACAACAGGTAGTTGAAAGTCACCGCTTGTGATGCGGTCTTCTCATCTCGTGTCCCTTCAGCGTTTTGCGCTGTTAACACCAAGATGGAAAACCAACAAGCCCAAGCTACTATTCTAATGAATTTCAGTGCCGTCTGGTACGACCTAGTAAATTATTTCAGCAACAATGAACTGCATTGTGCTCTGAAAGAAGCACAGACCCAACTTAGGAAGCACTTATGAAGTTTCAAGAACTCTCACTGAATCACAATGACCGAAATGCAAAAAAAAAATATACTTTGCAATTTGTGGCACTCACATGCTTGTCCTGAAGTTCCGGCGAAAGAAGTGGAAGTTCTGCCACCATTTCTTAAATAAATAATCTATTACCGCAAAATTGATGAAAGTAGAGTGCTTCACGAATACTTATTTTAGACTGATTTACTGTTTTTCTTTAGTGTCTCTTTAAGGCAAAGCGGTAGTGGACGAGAACGACGTTGTGGGCATCGCAAAAAAAGTTTCTCTTGTCAATAAGGCTCGCTGTGCGAGCGTTCCGAAGAAGTTTAAGAAATCAATCATTTCTAGAGCGCGCTGCCGTAGTGGTTAGTAAATTCGGCGCCAGAAAAATTGCGGAAGTTGACCGATTTTCTCTTTTTGCCATTGCAACGAGTGTATTGGCCCCAAACTGAGGATATTTCACGGCTGCACCGTTACCCAAGCGGCAAGTCTGTGCCGTCTGCCAGAGGCAGTTTCATCCTTCAGAAAAGTTATTCGCAAAGAGAAACGCGACAGGCGGTACACGTGCGAAGTCTCCGGGTCGGTCATTTCGTACGTGCAACGCAACCCGCCTACGAGTCTATGTAGGGAATAAAGCTCTCAACAAGCCGTGCAATCGTGACGTCATGGTGCTGTGGCTCTACCTTCGCCGGCAGGTCTCCGAGATGCTGTTCGCTGCCAAGCGTCCGTTTTTAGGGCACAGACAGATCCCCCGGGACTATTAGGGCCGCGGACGTATGTTTACGGGTGGCAGGAGTGATCTTGACAGGCGTAGGCCAGGTATAGGCGCTATCGTCCCAACGGCCACGGTGGTGTCGTCGTGCACGATCCGAGGACCGCGGGTGATATAGCGGATGGCCAGCGGGGTGGAGAACATCATCGGGATGAGGGACAGCAGCGGCAGCAGCAACACGACATTGGCACACCGGCTTTTTTGCTCGGTGCTTGTGAACGCCGGCTCCTTCTCAAGCTGTGGCTGTCAGCGCGACGCGCACCGCGCACCCGAGTTGTGCGAAGAGGAAGGCGCAAAGAAAAAAAAAGGGAAAGAAAGGTAAACCTTGCAACTCTTACTCTCTTGTCATTTTTGTACTTGATAAAAGAAATTTCCAAGCTCCAGCAAATATCATTATTATTAAAGCCAAAGAGCGGCATCTACTCAGGGCATCAACGCTGTCTTCCCCTAATGCAACTGACCGACAAAACTGCAACGACTGGTTGCTACAAAGAAAGAAAAACTAAAGAATGAGGCACGCTAAAGATATTCGTGTCTCTAACCGGGGGCCTTCGAAAGCGAGATGCCACGAAATAAGCGCGCTGATTGAAAGTGCCAGTACAGGTGACAAATTTCGCAAGCTGGACGCCTCCCAAATAAGGGGGAGGTTACGGCTGCACTAGCAACAGAGAGAAAAAAAAAAAAAACGTCTGGCTCACCTCGTAACCCATTCTCCCACGTGACGCAACTGTGTTCGCGGTTGACCGGTGAGAAGACTCTGCGTGAAAGGCCTATAGGGGTAACACCGGGAAGCTGTCCCGACAAGGCGCCAAAGTCTGGAGCGAAACGTGCTTGGGGCTGCACGCCGAGCTGTGCGTCAAGCCCGACCGAAGTAGTCAGGCAGCTGCTAGGCTGGTAGCGAGAGACGGCAGCGAGAAGGCGCTGGGGAGATGATGGAGGGACGTCGTTCTCAAGGCCGTCGGGAGCCGCAAATGGCGATATCCGAATTGTTGTTCTTGTTCCCTAGTGAAATGGCGCAACCCACGCTGGGGGATTGCTCATGAATCGGGCGCTGAAGGAACTGTTAGCATTTATTTTCTGAACAAGTTAGGGTGAAACGAAGTAAGTATATTGTAATTGGGATTTAATCTATCTACTGTTACAGGTATGAATAATTTTTTATCTAGATATCTTTGTGAATTTCGTGAACATTATAAGAATTTTGAAGAATTCTAACATGCAATTCACTTTCACTCCCCATTCCCCTCCCCACGTGTAGGGTAGTAAACTGGACTCCGTCTGGTTAACCTCCCTGCCTTTCCTTCTTCCCTTCTCTCTCTCTCTCTCTAACATGCAATTCGTTTTGTCTCGCGCAGAAATTCAACCAGCGGGTGCTTGAGTCGCGAGCTGGGGCCAGACGAGAGACGCGAGACCACGCGCCGCGGCGCTGCTGCTGCTGCTGATGATATTCATACTGCGGCGCATGCCCATTGCGCAATAATTAGGCGGTACGTCTAACATGAAATAAGACTAAATCATTAAATAAAGAGCAGTAAACGAGTTAACGAAAAGAAACAGAAGCCAAACCATGTATGATTGCTTGAAGGTGAATGAGAAGGGAAAAAAGAAAACTCAGAATTTGGTTTAGAATTCCTTGGAATAACAAAAAGGGGCTCTGTAAGATTAGCGTTGTCAACTCTTTGTGTTGCAAATAAAATTTCACTCGTTGCATAGCAAACGTCTACGTGGCTGACGCTCAGCGCAGAGGTCCCAATAGAAAGGCTAGTTGGCGAAATCACTAGAAATCTAAGTTGGCGAAACGGAGCCTCGAGAAGTACTTTATTATTTTGGGCGAGAATCGACAACAGAACAAAGGGAAATAATCAATTGTCTCCGTTTCATTACGCAAATAACAGGGAGGACATTGCGTCAGACCAGCCCTGTGCAAATGAGAATTTAAATTCCGAATGCGACATTGCATAATTCTGAATGTGACTTTGTATTGACGTGATGGACACCATTGATGATTCCAGGAGAGTTGCAGATGCTAGAAGTATGAATTCGATAGTATTGTTTGTTTAGTAATAGATTGAATAAAACATAGGTTTCTGCACCTTCATGAAGAGACGTACGCCGTAACCGGCAAGAAGGAAACTACACTGGGTCATGCAGGGATGTTTCGGCAAGTGAACCTGCCGTTTTATTTAGGTGTAGTACGCAGTGACCCGGAACCCACGTTAAGTGAAATGTCTGCAAATGCGGAGGGACCAGTGAACAAAATGCCCGCAATAGTCTCTTGTCGCAGTAAACACTGAGCACACGGATAGTAAGTCTGGGAAAACAGGGGACGTTGTCACATTTGATGGCAGCCTGCGCAGGACTAGAAAGATGACCATTAACTGGGCCTTGAATACAGGTGCAAAACTACCAAGACTACGGGAGAAAGACCAGCAAAGGTGCGGCGAGAATATGGTCACTCCTGCTCTGTTTTCGCGCATGATAAAGCAAATGCAAGAAGCTGGCGATGCGCCTTTGAGGACACTCGAGTCTTCCAGATCTTGACGCACCACGCGAAGTGTAAGACAGTTCAGATGTAGTCCGCATGCAAACGTTAGTTTACAGAATGGTGTGGCTGGAACTTGCCCATTGTGCCATTCTTATTAGGTGTTAAAAAGCGCCCTGCGCGAATCGAGATGCAAAAAAAAAAAGGCGGTAAGAAAGAAGGAAAGAAGCTATGCTAGCGTGATTAGCATCAACTAAGAAAAAGTGAATGAAGCTGAGCAGTCTGTCAAGTACACATTGCTGATGAATAATCGTCATGCTTCAATTTCGATGGGGGCTGTGTCACCTCTTCCACTACGTGATTGCCCAGGTTTCTTTACTGCGATTGGGATTCTTAGGATACTTCTGGCAGTTTCCGTTGTCTCCCTCCATTTCGGTTTGTCTAACTTTAGAACTATGCTCAAACAGCATAAATGAAACAAGGGGAGCTATAACGTAAAGCTATCCAAACCTTTCTATTCCAATTTTGCCATAAGCCCTCCACGATTGATCAAAAAATGTTCGAGCCACAACGCACTGCATCTGTCTGTCACGCGACGTCGGGAAAACCGCGAAAACGCCCCTTCTGGCATGATATGTGCACAGTAATTATGTATTATTACACTGAACAAAAGTAAAATAACTATTTCTGATTCGAAGCCTTTTTCACCATTACCGAAACGGGGTGTAGTTTGACGAATTGCTATTGATCATGCTAATGGTCATGGAATTGGTGTCAAACGTTTTCGGGTTACACCCACTTTTCCTGTCTTTCACGCGACGCCACAAAATCAGGAAAACTCTCTACGTCAAAGTGACGTGTACCCGTTAAAGATGCATTAATATGCCGAACAAAGCTGAAAGTGTTTTCTGAATAGCCCGACACTGCCCCGTCCCAAAGGAATAGAAGATGGCTCCCCACCGATCGCTGTGGCACTGGTAAGTCGAAGCTGCTGGGGAGCATGCAATTATTTGCTTATAATAAAAGATTTGGCGGGAAGCATAAGGTTATCGAGACCTTTCGCACCTAAACGACATCACTCTGCCAACCCTACTTTGCCGAGGATCCGTTTTAACAGCACTTTTAACCTTCCGTTGCATGCCACCGCGATTTTCTACCAGCCACCGCAAGCCAAGTAAGGGGAAGCGAACTAATTGCAGACGCCGACACCACTCTCCTCATCCGGCTATCTACATTTACTGCGCTAGCTCGGCCCCATCGAACCTCTCTCCACTTGAGCGTGCTTCTCGCTTCTTCTGAGCCTTCTGAGCAAGAAGCACTTGTGATTGGACTTGTCAAACAAGCTGTGGGTTACCGCCTGACGTTTGCGTCAGTGGTTACGTAAGTTTGACGTCAGGAAATTGGAAAAAAAGAGATTGGAATAGTTTTACGTTATAGGGCCCACGGACACAGAGAAAAACAAATACCACAGAACAAGCGCTTGTTGTGTTATATTTGTCTGTGTTCCCTTTTCAGCCACACTGTTATAAGATAGTTCTAAAGATGAACCAACTAGCCCTCACCAAGACGTTAATAATGTTTTTCTAACCGCTTGCCGGCCAAGTTGGGTCCCTTGGTAGACGATGCTCTGGTGGGAGCATTCTGCTGCTGTGCTGAGGGAACCGCGTTTGAAACCAACTGTGTGACAAGCTTGGGTTAATATGTTTGTGTCACTAGGTATGTTGGCGGTCCTGAATTAACATTTCTTCATGCAAACTCGGGTCACTGCAGTGAAGAGTGAAATCAAACCCGCGTTGTACGTACCCTTACAATCTTGTCTGAATATATAATCAACCACGCGGCAAGCGCGAAGTTCGCGCCGCCACCGCTAGATGGCACATGTCCAGAGGGAAGCGTGACGGAAGAGCCATGCTGCACGCACGTCTCATACAAAACATCTCTATGAGGAGGCGACACGGCGTATCACTACGGTTCAATGCTAATCGCATTAACGTAGACAGCCGTCCTGTGATGGCTTCTGCCAGAATATTTAATTTGATCAGCATTCTTAGGGTACTTCACGCAGTTTCCTATATATATATATATATATATATATATATATATATATATATATATATATATATATATATATATATAGGTATATATCCTTTACCGTTTATTATTATTATTATTTGTTTGAAAACATATATGCATATGACAGGAAAGGGAAAGCGAGGAGCAGCCTGGCAACTGCCACCGGAACGGGCACAATGCCTGCCTACTCTTCAGAAAGGAGGAGACAGAAACATAGAAGTGGAAGATGGGAAGGAGGGGAGGAAAGAGGAAAGAAAGAGGAAGATGTCAAATCTAGAGAATAAAGTAGAACACACAGTACAAGTCCTACACATTAGGACTGGTCACTGCAGGTCACGCTGCTAAATGATGTTAAATAGAAGAAATAGTGTCCGAATTACAAACGTGGACCTAAGTTAGTGAATTCTAGAAAAGTAAGGAGAGCACGATGAGCGAGAACACTCACTATCTCTACAGTAACGGCACGATAAACGAAACAAAGAATGTACGTTGCACACACAGCAAAGAATGAAGCACACCAATAGACGTCCAGTTGGCTATTCTACCACAGATAGCAACGCGATGAGATCAAACTTGAGAAGACGAAAGCGCCTCACACAGGACTACAGTAGTCCTGCGGTAAGCTCTTTGACGAAGTACACTGCATACGATGTACTATACAGGCTTCAAGCCGAGCTGCGCCGAAGAAGTTCACAAAATCGTCTTAAGTAACGGAGTCCGAAGTTGTCAGATCTCTTTCTTGCTAAAAATAACTTCCCAGAAGCGAGGAGCGATTTACATTAAGCTTAGCGGCTACCATCCGCTAAGGTATTAACTTTTTCTACGTTATCTTACAGAGTGATGTACTGCCTGTCACTGGCCACGGAATAACCCATGCATGTTGGCAGCCTACCGGTGGTTGCTGGAGCTCTGACTCTGCATTAACGTGACGAGCTCGCTAACGATCCAGTAACGGGAACGGTTCGGTGATATTAGGCTGTGCAGTAATTAGCGGAAACGAGGCGTACAACCCGAGCTGCCACGCCAGTTGGACCTCGTGACGTTGCCCAGGCGTCTCGGCGACTCTGAGGTTCTAAACATAGCCCGCCTCGTTACGGCATCTGCGAAGGCGCGTGTGAAAAAACAACAACAAAAAAAAAAACCGTGAGAAAGAACGATAAAGAAGCAACATGTCGATTTATACCCTCAGGGCCATGGCTGCTGAATTCAGTCTGCAGTACACACTTCATCTCCGAATGAGCTGCAACCTGCTGCAAAAACGGCAGGATAATTATCGCACAGTTGGTGGCTTTGCGATTTCATCTATGTCGTCCACCTGGATGCACAGGTAATCGAAGGTGCAGCGTGTCAGGTGGGCGGACGCCTCTGACAGATTACTCGACTCGCCACCCACCGGCTAAACGACAGCGATCAAATCGACCACTTACGACCGCTGTTGCGCATCATTACGTGGCTTGATAGCAAATGATATTTTTATGTCCTTATGGAATTCTATTATAAGGGGATCAGAATATTTACGCTCAGTGGTACGTTCCAAAATCCTAGAACAAATTTTAGAGTGGCTTGTGCGCATAATCGCGTTGTTCTGTTCTTGTTCAGATAACTCTTAAGGGCCTTAAGAGACTTAAGAGACCTTAAGCGACTTAAGGCCATAGCCGAAATCAATGATAGACTTGCGTGCGCAGTACTGCACTCAAGGAATCATTATTTCGGGACAACGCTAGCGAACTCCAGGGCAGTGCTACAGAACTCAATTAAAACGGGCACCAAATAAATTTTGGAACTACCCGAATGAAAGGAAAAAGAAGAGATCATTTCGCAGTCTGCCTAATGATAACTAGGAAGCGACAGACACGAGCGCAATCAACAAAACGGACTTGCACAAGTGCATTCGCAATATCACTATTGCAATGCACCTATGCAGGTCAGTTTTGTTGATTGCGCTCGTGTATGTCGCTTCCTAGTCCTATAACATTTATCATGAATTGTTACCAGCTAGCCTAAACCAGTACCCCACTGTCTAATGGAGTCGTTGTGACATACCAAAGCTACATCGCGAAATAATTTAGCATTTATTTTAATAATGTTTTTCTGTGCTGCTACTACTTACAGTAAGCCTCTGCAGATAGTGCTTCACGTGTGAATTTCATCTGGCTAACACTCCCAAGGTTAGTTCTAGCAGTAAAACATAAATACCAAAGGAAGTGGATGGGAAAACAGCGCAGCGGTAGCTCAATTTGTTAGCTCAAGAGGGGAGATCGTTCCCCACCTGCGGTAAGTTTCGTTTACATCCCCTTTCATTGCCATTAATTTATCATTTTTAAAATTCAATTAGTAAATACAAGTAATTTTCCCTATGTTGTCCTTGGTGTCTTTGTTTGTTGGCTTCTTACGAAATGATTAACAAAAATCGGGCCCCTCGGTTGACCCCCTTTCATCTCGTGTTGCGATGCCCTCTAACCAAAAGAGGCTCATTGAAGTGTCGCACATACCGGGTGGCGCATACACAAGTTGGCGTCAGGGAGGTAATTGAAAAACGGCACATACACCACCCAGAGATAAGTGGCACACCAGCCTACATTTGCAGACTGCTCTATTTTCAGGATCCGCCTGCGACACCGGCCAGATACCGGCCAGATACTGGTTACAAAAAACTGGTTTGTACTCGACGAGAATGCTTGGCTGCAAAATAATCGCCCTTCGACTTGCATGATGATGTGTATATTGCTCCCACCTTAAGCACTCAAGGTCACTTTAAGCAAGGCGTACGTCTCAGCGCAGAGAGATGGTCTTATACCAAATCTGTCATTGAGAGTGAATGTGACGGCCCCTACACAGTAGCAGTGAGAAAATTTGGAAGATACGCACTCATGCTTGACGCTGTCAATCGTCCCACATTTACGGCCGCTGGACGACTAATATGCGCTCTACGTGCACTGTGTAAGGAACAGGAAGTGTGGACGACACGCAGGCCCTTAATCTGTCACAGTTTCGTCATAGGTATCTGTCACAGGTACGAATCGGTCACGGTTTCGCCCGAAAGTTGAAGAATCGGCAGCGATAACGAAGTAGTAGACTAGTACATGAACTACTACTCGTAGATTTAGGAGCAGTGTAAGCTGTTGTGAATATTGGCTAAGTAAACAAATGTGGGGTCAGGCGTACGAATATACACACGAACAGATTCCCCTCGATCACCACGAGCACTGGTGGTCGCAACGCTGGCGTGCCAGCGGCACAGATCTTCATGCGTGACACCTGACTACCACTGGCACACAGTTTATAGCGTTATTTAATTTTCTATCGGCACAAGAAAGAAGTCTTCTTGCACTGTGTAAGTTCTATCCCCTTATGTAACCTCCAATATTGTCGGGACCACTTGCAATGTGTTTTTGTAAATGCTTGGCAATTACCTTCACAAAGGTAAATCTCAATGATGCTTGAGAAATAATTTCTCAATGACCTCAAGTGTATTGAGCTGGATCCTGAAAAGAAAAAAAAATATAACTTTCTCGCATATACGCCAATCTTTCTGTCTTTTTGTCTAAGAAATTGCGTACGAACAGCGGAGCTTAGTAAATTCCGGCCCTGGTGTTTTCTGGGAAGCAAACGAGCCACGTTGTTTATATTGGAAATAGAAGGTGGGTTATGGGTGACATTTAGGGAAAGTTTGAGGTGTGTGGGTTAATTAGAGCTTTTTCAGTAAATTACCTACGCAGGTGATCCAGGGCCTTACAGGTGCGCTTTAAGAAAGGCGTATGCATTACCTATATATAGCCTATAGCTGAACTGAAAAGATCTACCAGCCACAGCGATGAATTTCGGTGAAAATATTGGCGGGTAAAATATTATCCGTCTCAGGAATCGTTATATTTAGAGAAAAGCTCGCACTACACTTAGCCGGTGGCCGCATGTGCTCGAAAGAGTTACACGCGGACAACGTTTCAAGGTGGGATTCACATACAAGCAACTTTTTGTTTAAACTTGCGGTTTGATTAAACTGGCAACTGAAATTCCTGACGCGACAGCTCGAAAGAAAGAGCGTCGCCAGAAACGAGGTCCCTGCACGGTTCTGCAAGCTCGCACAAGTCAGCTGTAGCTTCCTTTTCTCTCTCTCTTTCTCTCCTTTTTTTTGAGACAACATAGCTGCTATCGGGACTTCCACAGCGTTTCTCATGGGACGGCGGTGGAAGCCGGCGGCGTTGTGTGGTTGCGTAGTTGGTATCAAATATCCGATAAAGCAACGCAGCCTGCGTCGGAGTCACGTGCACTGTAAAATAATTGATACCATTATTTATTTTTAAGAGCGTAAATTATTTTACAGGATTCAGTCCGTGGACCAGGGCATTGGTGAGGACGCGGAGACGGAAACCGGCACGTTCGTACCGAGCCGGCGCAGCATGCGGTGACATACGCCGGATATAATGGCTAATATAGGAGTACTAAACTCGGATATAGCGAACTGTTTGTACCGGGCTCAGTGAAAAGAGGTGGGGGCGTTTGCAAAGCCTTGGCTATAGACTGCGGGTAGACTAAAGAGACTCGCAGGACTTCCAAAGGGTAGAGAACTCTCTCATTTGGCATCGCTGATTTTTATGTATGAGTTACGCAGATTAATTTATCGTTTCTTTATTTCGTTTATTAAGCGAGAGTAACTTCCCCTATGTTGTCTTTGGTGTCAGTGCTTGTTGGCTTCTTATGATATCGCTAATAAAAATCGGGCCCCTCGGTTAAGTCCCTTTCTTGTCGTTTCTTAAGGGAGAAGTGGATAGAAAGAACATCGCACGAAGCGACTGAAAGACGTGAGTGAGGTCATTTCGCCCAGGACTGGTGTTAGTCTGCGGTTTAGGATAGCATCTCCAGCCAACCATAAGACGATGATGGCTTTGCTGTCGATTTCCTTTGTCGTGTAGTTTTCCCATGGCCTGTTGCTTGTTACTGGTATTGCACATGCAAAACAAAAATGAAGTGTCTCCAGTGCGCGCGCGTGTGTGTATATGTGTGCATCGCATCAATGACAGTACGCGGTATCATTCGCCATTTTTTTAATACGTTATCGTATTGACCTCCCGCTTCATGTCATAGACAGGATGGCCGTCTGTCGTATGCATACCTTAGCTCACACCGTAGGCCACGGGATGAGCAATACCGTGGGCACAGACGCCACGTCGCTTCGAGTTAGTGCTGAATCGAAATTATGAGCAGTGTAATACAAGCCTGAGGCTAGCAGCACGGAAGACGAGAGCGAATTGTACAACAGCATCAAGTTTTGATAATTAGAAACGTTTAGGCGTCTTTTCGTTCGTTCATCTCGTATGAAGATTCAAAACCTCGAAAGCGTCGGGAAAAATAAGCATTCGCAGTCCTATGAACCGAAAGAAAGCTCAAACTAGTAAAAAAAAAGACGGAAGAAAGACAATAGAAGTGCTCAAAACACCTAAATGACAAACTTGGCGGCTGTCAGGGACGGACAGTACACTTCTATTCGCTACCACCCAATGGGATATCATGATGAGCGCGAAAAGTCAGGCTATTGCGCGCGTAAGGAAACGCAGGCTATCAGGCATTAAGCGAAAAATTCGCAGCAAAGCACTAATGTGACTGCCTTCCTTAGCAGCGCACGCCTAATAAATTTTTGCACTAAAACTGCTAAATGCATTTGGAGATGACAAATCAAAGTGCGCCACTAAGTTATAAGCAAGGCGCCATCCTCGTATATCAGTTAAGGCATCTCACCAATCGGTCGCAAGGTCACGTATACCAACGCTTTCCCGCGTCAGCTCGAGTGGCACAGAGACATAACTACGAGCGAGGTTCCGAAAGTAAATTTCTTCATTTTTTATGAACGAGGACATGGTACACCATCTGGAACAAACAATTGCCACAAGGATCCACGCCCATTGCTAGTTCAACAATGGAAGGAGCCGCAGCGGAGGAGGAATGACGCAGGCGCAGAGTGCCTGAGAAGAGAGAGTAGCCGTAGACCGGCATGCCAGAGGTTATTCGAGCACAAATCACCATGACAGACAGACGTGCTCTGACAACGGGGTCGTCAGTGGAAGCGCGTGCTGTTATCCGATATGAATGGGCACCTGGGGCGCTATAACGTAAAGCTATTCCAAACTTTTCTATCCAATTTACAATCTGTTGTCCACGATTGGTCGAAAATTCAGAAGGCACCACCCGTGCGCCTGTCTGTCACGCGACCTGCACGCTGGTTATGCATGATTAGACCAAATGAAATAAAAATAATAATTTCTGATTTGACGCCTTTCTCACTAGTAGCGAAAAAGGCGTTGTATGGCCAATGACTATTGGTCAAACTTTTTGGGCCTGCACCAACTTTCTCTGTCTGTTGCGTGACGTCACAAAACTGCACGAATTCACTGCGTCAAAGTGACGTGTACGCGTTAAAGACCATTAATACGCCGAACAAATTTTAAAGGTATTATGAATAGCCAGGCAATGCCCCATTCCAAAAGGAATAGAAGGTGGCTGCCCGCCGATCGCTGTGACACTGGCTACTGAGAGCTTCCGGGAAATATGGATTTATTTGCGTTTAATAAAATACTTTGCGTGACCTTGTAACGTTATCGAGACCTTTCAGTATGCTTTCTGTGCAGGTGCTGCTAGAACACCACCCCCATCGCCCGTCGGCCCATAAAGCGGTGAAGGCACTTTTGTGTTTCTTAAGGACGACGGGTATGTGCGACCATCTGTGACTATTAACGCGATTTCTGTAAGACCACACGCGTCAGCGAACACGCCGCAATTTCCTTCTTTCCTTCCCTCCTCTCTCTCCCTGTGATCTTTGTTCTCCCCTTTCCCATTCCCCCGGCGTAGGGTAGCCAACCGGACGTTATTCTGGTTAACCTCCCTGCCTTCTACTTTTCTCTTTCCTCCTCCCTTCAGTACGTATGCGACATTGCTCTGCCAACTTTACTTTGCTGAGCATGCGTCTTAGCTGCATTTTTAACCCTCCGTTGCACGCTGCCGCGATTTTCGACCAGCCGCCGCAAGCCAAGTAAGGGGAAGCGGACCAATCGCAGACGCCGGCGCCACCCTCCTCATTCGGTTATCTGCTTTCACTGTGCTGGCTCGGTCCCGCAGACACTCTCTCCACTTGAGTGTGCTCCTTCTCTCTTCTCAGCCAGTTAGATAAGAAAAACTGCTAAATGTAGGCAATGCTATTCGCTGTGAAAACAAAAGAAAGTTGCATCCTATAAACGAGAAGCGCATTTGATTGGGTTTTTCAAACAACGTTGCTGGTTACCGCCCGATGCTTGCGTGGGTGGTTACGTGAATTTGATTCAGGAGATTGGAATAAAACAGATTGGGATAGTTTTACGTTATAGGGCCCCTGTTCCCCGCATTGAAAGCCGTACTCTCGGGACGTCACTTCCAAAACAATGCTGAGGTGGAGCAAGCTGTGCGACAATTCCTTGCATCGCAGGGCACCGAGTTTTACGAAAGTGGCTTCTTCAAACTGATTGCACGCTACAAGAAATGCCTCAATGTCGGTGACTACTATGTGGAAGAATAGTGCAAAGTGTATAGCTTATGACGACATGGTGTATTTCTTTTTCAATAAGGTTTCCGTGAGAAAATAAATGACGAAACTGACTTTCGGAACGTCCCTCGTATGTTCGTAAGACTGCTGACCCCCTATCGTAGAAATTTCTTCTTACTTTAGCAGCTGCTATGGCTGTTTAGATCTCGTGAATCGGCTTACGCCTTACTATCGGCTTAAGCACTCAAGTTCGCACCTGTGCCACCATTACATATGCGCATTGTTCCGACTACAAAGCTCGTCTTTGCAGCGGCGGGCGTGGCACGCTTGCTGATCTTACAAGCAGTTTTAGCTTCGTGAATACGTTTTTATCGTAAGATATATTCCTTACGCCAAAATTTCTTCGTAAGCTGGCTCTGGGGCGGAATTCAGAATTAGGAAGAATAGGAAGAAAATGAAGGTTCAGTAAATATTTGCAAAGCTCATAACCAAGTCTTAAACGTTAAATTTTCCCCACAGATTAGACTTAACATGCCCTGATATTTCGACAAATGTAGACTCAAGGTAACGCAATAACGAAAGGTTAACTATATAAACTGGGAATAATATAGTGCCCTTTACTAACGCTGAGTGGAGGCTTGATAGTGCAACAAAACTAAAGACCTCTGGGGAAGCGAGATTGAAGTTTCCCTGCCAGCACACCGTAAACTCACGGATTTAGACGGCATCTAGTCGGGCCTAGTTAACGTTTCATCGGTAAAAACAGACTGCGTTGTATTCTGAATGAGCCGAAGACTGAACTTAGAGAAGATTTACTGTGCCACAGAAGCCAAAATACAAGAACATATTTCGAAGTCCGTGACGCCACCCTGGTGAGCTGGCACTGGGGTTTCGGTGCGCAATTAAAAGAAATTGAGCTTTTATCTCCATTTTCTCGTCTATAGATTGATCAATTACCGATAAACTAACGACATTGAAGTTCTGAATTAATTAACTTGTAATGAAGAAGAAGAGCAGAAGGACAAGGCCAGCCAGATCGTCTCTTCCATGCCTGCAGTGCAACCAGTGGGCCATCCGGATCGCCAGTGCCAGCCGTTCGGGCAACCAGCTGTTCCTGCTCTGCGTGACCTGCCTTCTCGATTACGAACAGACGCTACCAACTTAACTGTTCAATACACCCCATTACAAACTAATTAATAATTAATTATTTATGAGTTTTTTTATTCAGAAAACGAAGGACCGAAGGTCGCTGATGGGCGACGAGGGAGATCCAAAGGAGAGTTATACACCCACTAAATCGCGCGAGCCAGCTCGCTAGCAATGACGAAGTGGGCTAACGTTACAAGGTGATCGGGGTTTTCGATAATGCTACGTGCCGCTGTTAATTACGTCGCACAAGCCGAACCTCGAAAGTGCGTCCTTTGTTGTGACTCCGAGTTGGCCCTTCACACTCTGCAGTCAGCCTTATGACGCAAGACCCATGACCAACTGGTGTTTGAGACCAGACAGGTTCTCCATCAAGCCCTCATAAACGGACATGACATCATTTCCAATGGCGACTGGGGCATCGTCGGAAATGAACTTGCTGACGATGCCGCCTGGTCAACCCATAAAGAAACCCTGACACTTCCTATAACCTTATCAAGGACAGATGCTGCGAGGGGTCTTCGTTGACTTGCTCAAACCAAGACTGAAGCTTTGAGGAACACCCCGATTTTCTCCTACTGCCGTCTTCACCGGTTAGATCCTACATTGAAACTGCAGATTTCATTGAACTTCTCCCGCCGTGATGCAACTTTACTGTGCCGCCTCTGGTTAGGGGTGGCTTTTACGAAAGCCTACTCATTCCTTATTGGAATGTCCGACACACCGATCTGTGACTCTGTGACCGATCTGCAACTGTGGAGAGACGATTGAGCACGTGCTGTGTTTTTGTGATCTCTGTAATAACGAAAGCGACGTTCTTCAGAGGGTGTTAAACTGCTTAGATAACAGACCATTTTCAGAGACTAAGATTCTCGGACCATGGCCCCGTGCGTCGCAGGCTTACAAGCGACGAGGGCACTGCTACGTTTCATGAAAGCGACTGGCCTCATTGACCGATTATAGGCGTTAAGTGTTGGACATCCACATGTACTCACACCGATCGTACCTTTTTCCCTCCCTCTCCTTTCTTCAGTTAAATCCCTTCCCCTATGCAGGGTAGCAAACCGGACGTGAGTCTGGTTGACCTCCCTGCGTATCCTTCCTTCCTTTTCATCCTCCTCCTCCTCCTTCTGTAATGCTTCCATGTGGCGATGTAGAAAAATATGGTTGTCGTGATAAAGATTGACAGTGGGACAGTTTAAAATGAGGGGCTGAAAGTAGGTGTCACATAGGATTGGCAGAACGCGCATGTTCGGTGGGCAGAGGTGGCCCTCCTTCAGGTCAGCCAACGTCTGTCATTTGTGGATTATGTCAGGGGCATTGGCTGTGTTGTCAAGTACTTTGTTTATGAATATTTCCTGAGATCGGCTGAGGGCGAAGTCCTTAAACATGTGAGGATGAGTGACACGTTTGAGTCTCTCCCAGTGAGCGTACTTGAGAAAGCGACATACTCATGGCATTTCGAAGTGAGAGTTTGGCGGTAAATCCGCATAGGGGTGATCACCACGTCAGGAGACCTGCTTAGGAGATATTGGAGCTGATAAGGCAGAACTTCAGATTGTGAGGTGGCAAGACAAGATAACGCGCCACCTCGTTACCTATCCCGTGGTACCCCACCTGTCCCGGCGACCCTAGATTCAATGCCGTTTTTCTGCTGGTGCTGTCGAATCTGGTGGGCGCGTAGTGCAGTGACAACCACCGCACTGGGGTGAATGAATGCTTTTATCTGAACGACAGCAGAGTGCTTCAAGAATACTTTATTATTCTAATCTCATTTAGTGTTTCTCTATAGAACCACTTATTTCTTGACGCTCTTTGGCCGTAATTGGCCCTTGCACCAGAAAACCCCCATATATCATCATAACCACCACCACCACCACCATCATCATCATCATCATCATCATCATCGTCATCATCATTTTCAGAACCACACGCAGACAAAGCGCGAAGCAACTCTTCTACCGCGTCCCTCGTGGCCCATGTAATAGAGAAATTTACATGTGTAGCTTCGAGACGTTAAAGCGCATTTGTTGAATGCTGTTCTTTGTTGGTCAGTTCATCTTACGAACTCAAAAACGTCAAGTGATTTGGTCCGCGGACGTTAGAATACGTTAAAGAAAGTCCTTGTCTAGCACATAAAGAAAAAAAAAAAAGGAAACTCAGCAGAGTCGAGCTAGTGCTCGGGCTCTGAACTCACTGGCTACAGCAGCCCGCTCTCGCAGCATACACCGCCACCCTCTGATTGTTGAGTTTTTCTTTCAGATACGCGCAACACTGTGGGCTGTATCGCCCCCGTTGCATCAACCGCTGTACACGCAGAGTAACCACTACTCCCTAGACTGAGGCGCCAAAACCTTCCTCGGATTATACTAAGTGCCTAGATTGGTGCAAATAATGTCTACCCTCACTGGTGGCAGTATTTCCTTGCGATAAAGAAAAAAAAGAAAATGTGCCGCGGCTATGCTTTCTCTCGATCTTATTGTTACATTCGGAAATCTTCGATTGTCCGGCGTCTTGAGTGACGTTAGGAAAATCTGTGTCTCCGCCAGCACAAAGACTTTCTTCTTTAAACTGGTACGAACTTCGACGCGTCCTGCAAAAAACGTGGAAAAATATTCAGGGGACAGTTATTCCTGGGACACAAATTGCAGGTTATGTGAAAAGCCGGAGTCTGTCGACTATTGCTTTATTGATTGTTGGGAGGGAGTATTTCTTTAACTTCTACAGTGAACATTACACATAAATTTCAAGATTATTCCAGCCAGTAGCACGTGCTTTGAGGTAACAAAAGACAGCCGTGTTACTTCAATTTTCATGGTGGATCACATAGACCTTTGGCGGGAAAGAATGCTTAACAGAAATGCTGAGCCACTTCGCACAACCCTACGTTGTTGTCATTATTCTAGAAATAGGTTATACAAATACGCGGTATATACAAACGAGCGCTCTAGTGATGTTCTTTATTGTTTTGTTGTTTT
Organism: Dermacentor andersoni; assembly: GCF_023375885.2. Lineage (NCBI taxonomy): Eukaryota > Metazoa > Arthropoda > Arachnida > Ixodida > Ixodidae > Dermacentor > Dermacentor andersoni. The sequence goes on along the minus strand of NC_092815.1, from coordinate 175,561,877 downwards.
GTTATTAAATTGCGTTTAAATATGGCGTAAGCTTGGTTCGCCTTGTTTTTCTTGTGCCATCGTAGATGCTCAGGTATTGCTTCCCTCTGATGAAAGAAAATGTAAAGCTCTGCGATATTGCTGCTGTTCCACTTTGAAATCCCAACTTTAAGTTGTCGCGGAGATAGGAGTTATATTAACTATGACTATTCTTTATTTTTATCCTCCCCCCCCCTCTCCTGTAGAGCGTGTAGTGTTGTATGAGAAGTTAGGTAGCCTGACGACGACTTGAAATTGACGAGGACAGCCATCATCGTAGGCGCCGTGAAAAGTAGAGACAATGGGACAAATGTAAGGCGCAAACCTATAATGTCGATCGTTTAACTACCGTTGCAATAAAAACACGTTCTGTTTATATTGCAAGCAATGTTGGTTTGGGAGCTGTTCTTGTGCAGCAGCAGGAGGACACAGAAAGAGTACTTGCCTATGCAAGTAGAACACTCTCACGCACAGAGGCTAATTACTCCACGACTCAGAAAGAATGCCTTGCCGTAGTATGGGCGGTTATGAAATTTCGCCCATATTTGTATGGCCGCCACTTCACAGTTATCAGCGACCACCATTCACTGTGTAGGTTGAAAAACCTTAAATATCCTTCGGGACGACTGGCGCCTTGGAGCCTACGGCTGCAAGAGTTTGACGTGACTGTCAAGTACAAGTCAGGGAAACGACATACGGATGCTGACTGCCCGTCTCGATCGCAGATAGAATCGTCTGCTCCACCCGAAGAAGACTCGTTATTTCTTTGTGTTCTGCACAAATACACCATCACGCAACAACAACAAATATTTACTTGAACGAAAAGCAGTTGCCCATGAAGTAGAGAGTCTGACAAAATCTCGTCTAGTCGGGTAGAGTCATAGCGAAAACAAATGAACAGGCGCCGACCAAGGTGACAAAAATTCTTTTAAGAACTGACGTTTTGGCCACCACATGGGAGCCCTGTTTACAATTAAGGGGAAGGAGGATAGGAATCAGCTTATATGCGGTTCAGTACAGATTTTGCGGGTGAGTACATCAGATTTCTTTTTTCACGTTGGTTGGCGCCTCTTTCTTTTTTTTGTTTCGCCATAAAATGGCCAATTCTAAGAAATTGAAATTCATAAAAACTTCTTCAGAATCGGGAAACATCCCAACCATCCCGAAAATTCTAAAGCACATATTGTTTTAGGAATTGTGTGAAAGAACGAGTATGGATCAGTTCTCATGCCAAGTTCTCGGTCTTGTAAATGTTAGTCCAAGGGGAAGAAAGGGGCCGACAAATGGCAACACATTGTGGAATAAAAGCTGAATAAACATGGATACACTGCCTCAGACAGGCTGAACAACGTTTCGGTAGGTGGGCCGATAGAGGGACTCGACAAACATAGGTCCACCAGCTTGACTGGGGCACTTTAATTGTGCTTATCTAACTTTTATTCGCTACAAGTTTGTATGTTCCGCCTAGCTTATCGGTCTGCGACTTGGGCTTCAACTTGAACTTGTGCTTATTTCAGAAGAATACAGAACTGGTAGACTTGGATTATCTTGGTCGTGTAGCAGAGCCACAAACGGACAAGGAAAGGAAGCGCTGTCAGAAGCAATACGACACTACCTCACTGCGTAGCGAACACGGCACTTCTTACACTCGTTGCTGGTCATCATGCGACAGCTGTCCCTTCAATGGGCCCTGGTCTTCACTCAGCTGCATATTTGACGTCAAAGTATTTATTAATGTTCTCATACATTTTCATACAGAATGGCTAAGCTCTTTCCTGGATAACACGATGAAGGCATTTTGTCATTAAAGAAAGAGAAAGAGAGAAAGCAAGGAGAGGAAAGCCAGTGAGCTCAACCAGACGAGCGTCCGGCTTGCTACACTACACTGGGGCTAAAGGAAAGGGGCAATAGAAAAAGATGAGAGGGAACACTGTGTGCACGACGGAGCATGCACGGGAGCAATATAAGCGGTTTCTCAGGTCGGTACAGTTCATGTACTGCACCAGAGCACGAATCGCTTTTTGTGCCAGTGACGGATGTGGCCTACCCGCCGTGGTGGCATACCGGTTAGGGTGTTGCGCTAATAAGCACGAGGTCGCGTGATCGAATTCCGGCCGTGGCGGTCGCATTTCTATAAAGGCGAAATTAAAAAAAAAAAAAAAACGCCCGTGTCCTGTGCAGTGGGGGCACGCCAAGGATCTCCAGGTGGTTGAAATTTTCGGAGCCCTCTACTACGGCGTGCCTCATTATCATACGTTTTTAAACAAATGTACACCTTTCGGGGTGTATATTTGCCACGCAACAATAATTGTGGTCTGTCTTTCTTGCATTTCCTTTCTTGAAAACACTGCGGTCGCTACTTTCCTGTCAAGAATGCTCTGTCATGCTGATAATGCGCCTGCCATTCGTGACTTGGAAGTACCGGACTTGCAGCGTTAGAGAGAGGAAATGCGGACAAGACAGATGACGAGATGACGATTATTGTTGTATGGCAAGATGCGACCCAAAGGGTGTAATTTTGTTTAAGAGTGTATCGTGGTTTTGGGACGTAACACCGCAGAATTTACGGATGTGGCCCCGGTCCGGATACCTTAGGCTCGCGACGTTCTTGTGCCGTTTCTTTATTTTTTGTGCTCGCGAGGGTTGGACGAGAATTTAAGGTGCAGGCTTCTTTCCCAAGTGCATCAACCCTGAATAAAGCCGAACGCCAGGTCGGGGTACACTTGTGTCCATTTGAATCAGTGGGTACCCGGCGGTGATAGGAATCGAACCCGCAATCTCGAACAGCCGAGGCGGGCGCTCTCCAGGCGCTCTCTCGAGTCCAGCCGGTTTAAGGTTGTCCGAAGAGAGAGGCGTTGGACGTCGTAGCAAGGACATATACACAATAGGTGCTCAATGTTCTCCTTGCACCTGGAGAAGTCGCACGTAGGAGTAAGCATACTGTAGAAGTAAGCGTTTGTAAACGCCGCTCCCAGCCACAAGCGGCCCATCAACGCTTCTTCGCCACGGGAGAGGCTAAATGGCAGTTGTAGCTGTAGCAAGGGGTCCAGCTTACGCAGTGGAGAACTGAAGACACTTGAATAACACCATAAAACGCTTTCGTAAAGAGAAACTAATAAGAAAGCTGAGGTTAAGCTAGGTTCTTGAACAGGGAGTGTGTATACTTGGAAATAAGCTGTCTTTCAGCGAGCAGTGACTCTAACACGTACGCAACGCAGATGAAAGACAGGAGGTGGCGTCACTTTAAGATTTCTTCACCCATGTGACGTCACATGGCAATATATGTATGCTTGAGGCTGCCTAAACTTTTATCAGTAACGCAGATTTACAGTCCATATGAAAGTAAGAAATGGCCGGAAGAAGCAAGCAGGTATATTTAAAATCTGGCAACCGTAACCTAAACAAAACTACGCAAGAGCACCATCAAATCTGTGACAGGAACTGATGCCAGATATGCAAGTGCTTAGGAGCGAACTTCAAAACGGTTATAGTTTGCCGTTCATTTCCCGCTCCAATCAACAAGTGTATATACCACAGGTCGAGTTCTTGAAGGTTACTGTGACACAATAAACTGATTTAGTGTACCTTTACTGCTTTGGGCAGGCTTTTCTCATTGATATAGTTAGTTCTCTCATTAAGCTTTGGATTACAAGATGCATGTTAGATAGATAGATAGATAGATAGATAGACAGATAGATAGATAGATAGATAGATAGATAGATAGATAGATAGATAGATAGATAGATAGATAGATAGATAGATAGATAGATAGATAGATAGATAGATAGATAGATAGATAGATAGATAGATAGATAGATAGATAGATAGATAGATAGATATTAACACAACGTTGAATTGAACTGAGATGTGAGGTTTTACGTGCCAGAACCACGATTTGATAATGCAGTACGCCGTAGTGGGGCAGTCCGGATTAACTTTGACCATCAGAGGAGCTATAACGGGCTCCCACTACACGGGACACGGACGTCTTTTCATTTCATCCCCATCAAAATGCGGCCGACGCTACCGGAGAAGAAGGTTACTCCGAGAGGTGCGATGGTGATGATTGTGGTAGTGCAGCAGGCGGGGTTAGCCTGGCTTACATAGCTGGCAACTGCTCCACCTGAGCGTCCTGTGAGTTGAGATCAGGGGTGTGTCACCAGCTGTCGAAGAGCCCTGTGTCTCGCATGAAGTTAATCAGCAGTCATTTCACTCTCTTCCTGATTGCCGCGGGCCCTCCGGGGAAAACGCGTCTTCAAAGGTACTGCGCGAAAAATAATTCTTTTGCAGGCTGTGAACCATCGATTGCCTTTCTGCGTCGAACTGCGGGCATAACCAAATCAAATGTTTGAAGTCGCCGATATCACCGCGGAAAGCACAGAGAGGGGAAGCGCATCGTCCAGTCTTGAATAATCAAGTATGTGGAGTCGGTTCTGATGCGGTAAAACAGCGTTGCTTCTTCGTGAGTAAGTCCACGGGCCACACAGTCTTGGTGTGGAGTCTTGCGGATTGCCCTAAAGCGATTGTAGATTGGCTCCTTAGAGTTGTGAAAGGTGTTTGGCGCTCTCACTTTTGGGACGCATGTCAGCGCTGGGCATACCAGAGCGTCAGCTTTCTGATTTCCTGCCATTCCTACGTGGGATGGGATCAACCGAAATGTTAGGTTAAATACTTTGCTCATTAGATGTTTATTCAGTGCCAATTCATTACCCTTGTAAGCTTCTCTCGAGGTAGGCCACGGTGTAATCGTTGAAACGCTGACTTGAAGGCCGTGAGCACCACGACGTCTCGTGCAGGATAGGCGCGTAGTTTTCTCATTTCGGCGTTTCAGTAAAGCTACCTGGAAAGTGCTATACTCTAAAAGTGATGTAAACCCCAACTCCTCAATGCATAGTGGCTTCGCGTTATTATGCTTATGCGACAGAGCGATATTTGGAAATATGCGCGCTGGTTTCTAAACGGCCAACCATGCGCATAACGCTGCTTCATTCAAGCCGAGGGTGGAACAGCCGTTACCTGGGCGCTACGCTGAAATTCCAGCGCAATTTATTGTTCCCGCACATTTCCTATTGCTCACATTGTATGCACACGACTTGGAGTCTAGTTCAACAACAACGTAAAAAGTATTTACGCCAGTGAGTGTGACGTTACTGCACTTCGCGTTTTGACTCCTTATAGAGAAGGAGCGTGCTGTACACCTACATGTTTTAAACGTTTCCTCTCACTGTGAATGAAATCAAGCTGGCGAAAGAGAACACCGAATGCTATACACTCTGGTCGTTACTTTGGTCAAATTTGTGGCAAATCCGCCAGACGTTGACTGCCGTGCGTTCAGTGGGTGACACACATGCATATGTCTCGAGTGTGTCCATTGCCTTCTTTCTTTATCTCCCCTCACTAGACCTCCCCCCCCCCCCCCCCACCATCCATTTTTACCTTCTCGATGTCTCTTCTCCCACTCACTTACAATCCTTTTTCCAGATACGTAGATTTCCATTTCTAAAGCAGGCCGGCATTGTACCCCTTCTAGTGGCGGTTGCATGCTTGCTCTGTTTCTTCTGTCTGTGCTCGTAGTTCAGATGAACAGCGCAACAAAATTGGAAGGGAAAGATGAGTGAACAAAGCGCTCAGCTTCTTACTAGTTAGTTTCTTTTCAAAAAAGCACCGCTATATATGCACCGCACATGTACATGTCACACAGCAGCACAACAGCCATGCGCGAAACGGAATCAAATCCAATCACACAGGAATCTTTTGTTGTGTGATTTGATTTGAATCGGCGCATGGCTGTTGCGCTTCTTTTTGACATCTATATGGAAAGCATGGTTAATTCTAAAGAAAAAAATTTTCCGAAGTTCAGCGCTTTTCATCGAACTGTCTATGAAAATTGTAAGAAAGGTTCTACCAACAAGTCCAATCTTGCACTCTTCTATCTGCGATTGTTCTTGTGTATAAAAACCCAATAATATTAAATATAAGCTTTAATGCGACACCTCCTATTTATGCATGGAATGATTCCCTTAGGCGATAGGCAAAACTGCTTAAAACCAGCCGTATGCAGCAGATTCCCGCATGTGTTTCTTAATAATTTAACTTTGGTATACGAAGTGATGTCCAATCCACGGTAATCTCTTATGGCATAATACTCAAAAGCAAACATGTAGGAATTTCTTTGATGGGGGACAGCACTTTAGCAAGTCAGTCAAGACCAAGAGATGCGACGCCCAAAAGCAGGTATATTGGCCTGCCTTTTCGGAACCTTTCCTCAGAGATCATTCCGCCAAGAATAAGCGAATTTCAAGTTCCATTTATGGCAGGCATCACGTTAGGCACAATAAAAAAAAAATATTTTTAGGACTTCTTGCAATTTAGCTCCTATGTGTAAATTCGTGTAAACGGTATATATAATTAACTTGCACTTCTTTTTTTCTCGGCAAGCCCATTGAAAACATCATGTAGGAGACATTGAACGTAGCAGAGTAGCACATTGTAACATGCTGATGACATATTTTATTTAATGTTCCTGTAGCGGCAAAATTACATGTTATCTGGCGCAAACTACAGTATAGAATCTCTATGCAGATGACTCCAAGGATTGAGAGCGCACTGAAGAATATCGCGCACGTAACGGGCATGCAGAATACAAACAACCCAACCTTTCACTAAAGTATTTTTTTTTTAATCGCAACAAACCTTCCTACTTTGCCGCGCTAGATTTCCTATACCTATAAGCATAAAGCTATGCATACGTATTACAGCCAAATATTCCCAAAGGTATGACGCCGGATTTTTCAAAAAACAGATAAAGAAGGCACTGATGCAAAAACAATTTCTTGTTTATTCTCCGAAAAGCATCATTCCTCTCTTCCGGCTTAGGCGACCCCCCACGTTGTTGATTTTTCATGACGGTGAAAAGCAGGATATCCGGTTTTGATGTTGCCCTCTGGGAAAGCCGGCAGAAAGAGTGGAATGCCCCATTATGGGATCTGACACTCTATTCCTTAAGGTGGTGCAGCCGTTCCTTGTTTTTTGAGCAGACAAATGCGAACGGAAGTGAGAAAATCATCTCCGGAGACAAAAGAAAAACTCCTGTTTTTTTGTTGCCGCTTTTATGCCGAGCGATGGGGTCGGGGAGGTCTGTGCGTTTTAAAAGCGGAAACAAAAAAGTCACAAGAAAGTTTAATGTACTGAAGAAAAAGCAAAGCGCCCTTGTTTTCATCGTGCGTATAAACAAAGCGTTTCTCGGTGAATAAACAACAGGAGAGGTGATGGTATCCTTAGGATTGTTTTTGTAGCAGCTCAGAATAAGTACATTAGGCTGACCTTACCATTTGTTCCTTACCAGGCCTGCGCGAAAAACAAAGGCGCCTTTTAGAATAGAGGAAGGTTAAAAACAATGCGAGCATAGCTTACCTTGTTAGGGCCGCAGATTGCGATTTTTTTTCATGTATATCAACTGTCGTTTACTAAGAACGAATCCTTGAGATAGGAAAACAAGTGCGTAGCAGTTAAGGACGCTCTTAAGTTTTAAAGATTGACAATAGGAAACCAATTTCATTTTTAGGACCAGTTAATCTTTGTTGAGCGGGTTTATCCAAGCCTAAATTGCATTTGAAATCTTTCTTAAAGGTCGGTAAAGGACTTAAGTAACAGCGCGAATATTAAGGTTGGCACGACGATAGAGACCGAGTGAAAAGAGAAGAGAAAAGCAGGACGTCGCGCTGTTGTGTTAGTTGCAATGAACCAACAAACCCAGCCAGTAACCACTCTGTCGGTATAGGGCTAAAGGGTTCTGGTTTAAAGAAAGTCGCGAGTTACATAGAAAGACCTTCCTGATGTAAGAAAGCTGTGTTGGAATTTGTATTCTGCAACAGATAGCGTATCGAGATATTCCACGTCAGAACGCGCAAGGTGCTGTATCTAACAGCAGGACAGCAAAAAAAAAAAAAAAAACTATATTTTATTTTTATTTTATTTATTTATTTATTTACTTTCAGGGCCCGGAGGCACTACAGAAAGGAGTGGGGTAAATATAACAAAAAATTTGTGCAACGACCATTGGATTTAAGCAAAGGCATGTTGAATGGCGTTCTTGAAGTTAGTAGTGTCTGCGATGGCGGCGATCGCAGTGGCAAGATGGTTCCATTCCGTGCTTGTTCGAGGAATGAAAGAATCACTGTAAAGATTAGTCTTTGATGACGGCACACCTACTTTAAAGCAATGGCCTGATCGAGATGAAACATAAGACGGCTATGTGAGAAGCTGCTCTTTTAATACAGAGTTAAAGTGGAAAATTTTATGAAATAGTGAAAGGCGAGCGCATTTTCTACGGGATGAAAGATCGGGTAAGTTTAGGGTATTTTTCATTGCTGTAACACTGGAATGACGCGAGTAATTTGATAAAATGAATCTAGATGCACGGTTTTGGATTGATTCTAGGGCAAGTGTTAAAGTGGTTTGAACGGGATCCCATATGGCGCATGCGTATTCGAGCTTTGATCGCACCAATTTTCGTTAAAGAATTACTTTAAGGGATGAAGGCGCTGATGAAAAATTACGACGCAGGTATCCAAGGATGCGGTTAGCATTATTACAGACGTGCTCAATGTGAGTGTGCCATGATATGTTATTTGTGATATGAAGACCGAGATACTTGTATGAGTCAACAGGTGTTAGCTGATTACTATTAAGAAAGTATAGGCGCGTGTCACTGCATTTTGAACGGCGGGAAATTTGCATAGCTTTACATTTAGTTACGTTAAGTTGCATTAGCCATTTACTGCACCAGAGTGACACATTAATCAGATCGTTTTGAAGTTTGCTTGCATCGGTTGGATTAGCAATTTTATGGTAAAGTACACAGTCGTCAGCGAAGCGCTTAATAGAGGAAGTAGTAATGCAGCCAGGGAGGTCGTTAATATAAACGAGGAAAAGCAATGGACCCAGCACCGATCCTTGCGGCACTCCCGATGTTAGCTGTTACATAATGTGCTCTGTTAGTCAGGAAGTCTCTAATCCAAGATAAGACGTTAGGATCAATATTAAGTTTGCTGAGCTTAAGGATTAGTAAATTATGTGGGACCGTATCACATGCCTTGGCAAAATCCAGGAAAATGCAGTCAGTATCAATACTTAGGTCAGCATTAAAGAACAGGCCATTGGTAAATGATAATAGCTGAGATTCACATGAAAAGTGCTTCCTAAAGCCGTGCTGACAAGGGTTAAAAATGAATTGGTTTCTAGGAAATTAACTAGGTGGTGAATATATGACATGTTCTAGAATTTTGCAAGGAACACTGGTTAATGAGATAGGGCGATAGTTCTTGGGTGAATGCGTAGTACCTGACTTGCGAACAGGAACCACCTTCCCATCTTTCCAATTGTCGGGTGGAATTGAGCACTGTAAGGACTGTTCAAATATTTCAGAGAGAATAACAGATGAATACACGGCAGTACATTTTACAATTTTCAACGTCATTTCATCGGGTCCTGAAGACGAAGATATTTTTAAGCCGTTAATTAGGTTGGCTACACCGTCCCAATCTATTACAACGGGATCCATAGGTGGGAAATTCCGAACCGCAAGTAAAGGGTTACAAACAGGCGACAACTTATGAAAAATGATGTGAAAGCATTATTCAGCATAATGCAGCATTCATCGACAGGAACAGCGATGTCGGAATGTTCTAAATGTATTTGCCTGTTAGTTCTCCCACCAACTATGCTCCAAAATTTACGAGGGTTCCTGTGCAAGTACGAAGGAAGTGTAACAGTAAAGAAAACGTGTTTTGCTTCAGCAACCGCCCGAACATAAGCAGCGTTAGCAGCTTGATAATCTGACCGACGTATAACGTGGTTCGAACGTTTCGCGCATCGAAACAAGCGCTTCTTTTTGTTGCGCAGGCGGCGTAATGTTGTATTGAACCACGGGGAACGTTGGTCAGATTTAACAATTCTTTTGGGTACGTAACGATCAATAAGGTACAATAATTTGCTTTTATACATCAGCCAGTTTTCATTGACCGAGCGCTGATCAAACTCAGCAATAAATTCATCAACAAAATGTTCAATTTCTACCGTCATAGCCTGAAGATCGGGTCTAGAAAAATCACGGATATGCTTTACACTTTTTTTTATACAAGCACGAGCTTGCACATCAAAATGTAGCACTAAGTGATCACTTATTCCTGGCTGATAACTTATTGAGGAAACGAGGTCAGGTGAGCTGGTGAGGATCAAATCGAGGGTGTTAGAGCAATTAGGAGTAATGCGTGTTGGTTGGTGGACGAGCTGAGTGAGGTTGAAATCAGAACATAGGTTTATGAATTGAGTACACTCAGACGAATTGTGCTCTAAAGAAACGAGTTGGGATTGCCATTTTATGTTCGGGAAGTTAAAATCGCCCAGAAGGAAAAAAAGATGAATTTGGATATCTTACAATTATAGTGTTAAGGATGTCGTGAAGATCGGAACAAAAAGAGGGTGAGGCAGTAGGCGACCTACAGCATGCGCAAAAAATGAAGTCACGAGAGGAAAAATGTACGCGTACACAAATCAGTTCCAAAGACGAGGCAACACTAATAACTGAAGAGTTGAGCGCATCGGCGATGCCAATTAAAACGCCTCCGCCCGAGCGAACGTCGCGATCATACCGATAAATGTTGTACGCGTTTTCACAATCGAATATTTCATTGCTATTTATTTTCGCTGACAACCACGTTTCAGGGAGAATGATAATATCTGCCCCGCAAGAATCAACGATAGAAGAAAGCTGAGCACGCTTCTTGAAGATACTACGTGTGTTTGTAAAAAGTACTGATAGATTGCTACAAGGGGGTCGAGTCGAAGATAGCTACAGCGGCGGTGTTGGTGGGGTTGGGGCTACAGTTCCTTGGGGCGCACGCGTCTCTCGAATTGTCTCAAGTTCGCACACCGTATCAGTAGCTGCACAATAGATATACGTATTTTTATTCATTACAAGCTTATTCGAGCGTAAAGAAAAAGATTGGTCTGCAGCTTTGCCAAACTCAATGAACTTTTTCCGCGGTCGCCGTGTTTCTCGGCAGAAGTCTTCGCTTATAGAAACGCCTCCGTTTTTTAGTTTTTTTTCTCTGTGTTAAAATGCTTTCCCGTGTTTTGTATGAAGCGAACTTGACAATTAGAGGACGAGGCTTAGAAGCCATAAACTGTCCCAGTCAGTGTGCTCTAGAAATGTTATGGCCAGAAATGTTTAAATGAAGGTGGCGTGAAATAAGTTCACAAATGTGAGCTTCTGACTCCTCCCAAGTCTCGGACGGCTTGTCGGGGATTCCATAAAAGATCAAGTTGTCCCTCCGTGAGTGATCTTCAAGATTATCTAACATTGATTTGAGCTCCGTGTTCTCACATTTAACAGCCGCAGAAACCATGCTACTAATATCTCCCGAAGGCTGTGCACCCTCAAGAGATTCAACAATTGTCTCAAGAGTCTGTAGTCTGGTTGATAGATCTGAAACCTTTTGAGCAAGTGTCTCTTGAATTTGTTTAAGGTCACCGAATACCTAACCTGCATTACCTCAGCATGACGGGATTCAAATTTTGATGAAAGCGCGGTTATAGCAGCAAGCCCTTTTTCATCAGGCCCAGGGTTTAACTCAACGTCACCACACATCAGTAACTGTTTAAACACAAAAACGCATTGTTGTAACGTGGCATAAAGAACACTTGGGCACGGGAGGAGCAGCAAGCATGCATTACTAGAACGCTTAGCATAAAGGGATGGTAATTCACCAACCTGCACAAGGAAATCAAACGGTGGGATTAGCGGCCAGCGCATGTCTGCCGCTCTCCCGTGCCCACTGAAGGCAGCGTGGCGATGCCAGTCGCTTAAGTAGGCCGATAATGGCGCTGTCGTTGTTGATGTCGTTGGTTTGTCCGGAGAGAAACTGTAGATGGTGCCCGGTTTCCGTCGATAACGAAGGCACCACTCATCCACAATCGGCGCCGAGAGCTTAAGGTCCAGTGGCGACTGCGCAGTCGTCAAAGCGCCAGGTGTCGAAGGAAGCCATGTGCCAAGCAGAAGAAACTGCACAAGGAAATCAAACGGAGGGATTAGCGGCCAGCGCATGTCTGACGCTCTCTCGTGCCCACTCTCATGTCAAGTCAAGTAACTTTTCTCGTTTGGGAGAAAAGTTATTTAAGCGGTAGGATTGTGTGATTATTTAATTTCTGGCATGAGATCCCTAATAAACTGCGCATCGTAGTGGTAAGCATAAAAAGACATGTAGTGTAGTAGACAAGGGGATACCAAAAGAAAGTGCCAGTTAAAGCTAGATTTAAAGAAACTTTAGAGTAGTACAAAATTTTTGAAATAACGAAGGACTGCCGATTCCTCAACACTCATAGATAGAGCCTAGTAATTTAAGAACCTCGGAGCAGCGAAATAAAGTGTACATCTCTCCCAATTTTACGAAGCATTGGGGAGAATATGGGTTAGGAAAAAGGTCACAAGAAACATTTAGCGTACAAAATTCGCATGGTCAAAGCGCATGGTCAGAGTGATGACATTACCTAGCCCATATGAGGTGGGCCGTTTCCTTTTCACTACAATTACCGTTGCACGTTCTCATGATTGCAAAATTAGCGTCTTGGGAGGGTGGCGGGCTCACTAGGCGCACAAAAGACGAACTCGACGCGCTCGATGTGTAGAAGAGGGGCGTTGGCTGCTGACCAAAACGCGCGCGAGCACCTGTTACGTATTGGGAGGCGAGCTCAGTCACTGGTAAAGCTGGCGCTGCCGTCGGCATGACGTGGTATGAAGGATCACGTGGACACAGCGGCCGTGTCGGCTGCTTCGGAAGTACCGAAACAAGCTGAAAACGAAAGTTTAAAGAACCACCTGCGCTGCATGCGGTTCTGATTAAGTGAGCAGGTTTTCTCGCTTCGGGTGTCTGCTTCACAATACTTGAAAGGGCTTTAATAGGTAGTTGCTACTTTTGCAATGCCGGACGCATGCAACGGAGCCCAGTGTAAGCCTTCACACGTACCCGTAAGACAAAGAAGCTGCGTGAAGCTTGGATCGCGAAACTTAGGACCAGCAAGCAGCCATCGGTTACAATTCGGGTGTGCAGCAACCATTTCCGCGAGGAAGATTTCCACTTTGGAGTCGGGGCTGGGATGTTCAGAGACTAGCAGAGAGCGCGCACTGAGACGCTCGCCCGCGCTTCCTTGCCCGGCTAATCTCATAAAGCTCTGGTCTGTGCACGTTTTGATGCTAGATACTGGCCAGTTCACTGGAATGGTAAGGGAACGGCTAGAAGCACAATAAAGAAAGACATGGCATGTGCCCATGTTCGCGTTAGTATCAAACAATGAATGCACTGGATTATAAAAAACAGCAACGGGAAATGTATTCACTGAGAAGACCGATAAACATACCGTGCGACGCAACTTGAGAAGTAATACTGTTGAAACGTCCAAACATTTAGAAGAAAAAAAAGTTGAATCGTCGCGACGGCACATCACAAGTCGCCGTAGGTGTCGAAGTAGGTGTCGAATTATTTTTGAGCAGCTCCTATAGCGTCTTCGCAACAATGGTTGATTGTGTATTGTCAAATGCTCATATTTTGCGGCCTAAACTCACGGCACGGTGCGAAAGCGGGCTCGTAGCGAAAGCGAAACATTGGGCACGGACATGCATGCAGAAGCGCAGCCGGTCGCAGTGAACCCGTGCGATCGCTGCATTGAGGCTTCATTCTGTTATACTCCATTTAGGTTACAGAGACAGCTCACTATAAGCACGCATTTGACAAAGTTTGAGCTCGACGACTGCTTACCTTTGACGCAAGAAGCCGGTTGGGGGAAGTCCATTGCGGGGACCGCGTGCACTGGGCGTTCACTGTGCGTATTCAGTAAAGAGATAGTGTGTGTAAACAATTCTGAGCTTTCTGTTTGCACTAGATGATTCTTTTGGCAGTAAAAACTTCCATCGTCTTGAAAGCACATACAGAAATGTGCAGGATTGACTCCCACGTGGTGTTATTATTGAGTTCCGACAGCCAAGCCTATGAGGATTGCACTTGCGCTTACCGACCCTTTCTGCGAGGTAGTTCTTAGCGACTCACAATCCGCAGCTCGGAACTACGCGCGGGGACGCATTTCCAGCGAAGCTCTCCAGATCCTAGGGAAAGCTGGTCGACAGCACTTCGATAGCACCGCGATCATGCGGTTCCTAGAGCACGTCGCCACCCCCACAGACGATGGCCCCACTAACTTTAACTAGGGAGCACACCACTCTGCGCGACAACTGACTCGTCGACTAGAATCGGAGACCCCCTATTCGAGTTTGGAACTCCTAGTTCGAAACACGCGAAAACGCTTGGTCAGATACAACGACATCGCCAAGCACTACCAACTAGGCAGGCGGATATCGCGCCCACGTCACCCTAAACTGAAACGTCGCCAGTCGTCTGGCGGCAACTCCAGACACAAACCTTGCCCAGCCCTGTGCGATTGCGGCACCTTTTCCCCGCGTAATACCCGAGTGCTCTTCGCAAGGTATGTCAGGCAGCTGCAGCGACACTCTCACACATGTTGTGGGAATGTCCTGTTGTGTCAGCTAAGATGGCAGTAGCTCTGGAGGTTCTTGCATCGAAGTGGGCCGCCGCTCTCCGCAGCTCTAAGCAAGAGTGGGCAGTCCAGCAGGCCCCAAAGGCGGCGACGAGGCAAGGCCTCGAAGTCCCCTCATGGGAGACCTGAGACCGGGACGTTAAACTTTGCCGGATTTAAACTAAAGTTGCTTCCATCCATCCATGAGGAAGGCGTCGCGTTATCTCTCATACTACGCAGTCGACGCGCTTCCGATAGATGCCGACTCAGTAAGTCCTCGCCCCCAATAATTTCGCTATTGAGTTGATATTGCGGTATTCGCACGGAGTGTGTTAGATATTTAAAATTTTGCGAGGTTCTCAATTTGACGAAATAAATCCCATTTTCCATCTACTTCGCTAAGTTAAGGTTGCAACTGTTTTTGCGAAGCATTAACATGAAATCTTTGATATGAATTGGATAAACGAATTAGAATAAATCTTCAACTGAGTGTAGTTAGACGTATCCGTCCACTGCACTGGCTTCCGCACAGAATGGGGCAAAATGGTCGTTCTCATTTAATTGCATTTCTCTTTTCCAATTTCTTTTTTTTTTTGTCTTTCGGAAACCAGCATATGAAATCGAAAGAAGTAGAGCGTTGAATTTGGCTTCCTTTTATGTCTCCATAATATAGTTCCTTACTAATTCTTCACTAAATCACGCAATACATTTCAGATGCACTATCATATGCAATAGAACCTATCATGGTTCAAGATTTATTCTTACTCTGAAACTTTCGGATTGAATTGAAAGGAACAGCGTTATAGAGAGCGCAAGAGTACAGCAGAAGATATAGTATCTCGATGTCCTCCTCGCCCACCGCCCGGTGCAGGATGGGCACAACCGCGTAGTCTTCTACGGTGGCTGCCATGTCCAACCTGACTCCGCGGCACCCAGCGCCAAGCACAGTGACACGAGACTGTCTTTCAGCATATTACAGACGTTCGTGCAAGGAATAACCGCACAGAAGCTGTCCCCCAAAACCCATTGCGTGACCTATTACAATTCAAGTTATTTACTTATCCTTCGTTTCAGTTCAACTCGGACGCAGCTCAAACAACTTCGTCTGTTAAATTGGTTATCAAATATCGCTTTTAGTTTCAGAGATAACTTTCCGCCTACCACCAGACAACTTTTTCTTTTTAGTTGTGAACTGAAACTATCGACCACGTCTGCCTTCGGTATCTGCACGTATCATTATATTTTTTAATGGATTACCAAATGCTGAAAAGTGTTCGCAGGGTTTCATTTACATCACTTCACACATTTCGAAATTTAGATGTGGTACACGCTGCAGAAGCAGCGGGGCGAGCAGCCGCGCCTCCCCGCCGTCACTTATTTCGGAAATACTACGTCAAGGAAATAGCAAACGCAGACTATAGTTACACTGAAGAGGCTAAAATACATTGGAGGCTGACTCCGAGGCATGTTTTGCTCCCATGCTCCTCAATCTCTCGTGATGACAGGATGCCGCGGACGTTCTCTGTGTTGCAAGATGTGTGTTTGCCCCCTCAGGCTGCAATGCCTGCACTTGAGAGCTATTCTTGCTCTCGTACGGGTTCCTGCTGTGGTTTAGCCGACCGGATGGTAGCAACGCGCTCAAGAAAAAAAAAGAATGTCACAGGCCCTCGCTCTCTCGTTGTCACCACTGATGGTTGTACTCATTTGTGGACAGCGAACGTTTCAGCCCACACATAACTTTGCCGGTAGGGTTAAACTGGCAAGCCTTGACGAACAAGCTTTTCTTAGCGCCCGAACAGTCGAAATGTCAACTACACGAAGGAAATCGGTGCCTCATTACAGCGAAAATTCTGCTTACTTCCAGCGCATGATTTACAAGTCGCTGTCTTCTAGTGAGCACTGCCTGCTTGAAGGGGTGGACGCTCGCTTTGCACAGTGATTTATTATGTGCAAGACCAACGAGTGTCCCACACACTACTTGCTTCTCGTTGTATGTGGGACGTGTGAGAAAAAAGAAAGATGTGTGTGCAAAAAAGAAGGAAAAGGCGGCAGCGCGCACGTGCTCTGAGTGTTGCGTTTTAATCGCTGAGCAGTGCGCTTTTCTGACGCTGCTTTACTATGGTCCAGTAGTTCTAACATTAATAAAGGAGCCGTTCATACGCAAGAGCTTCGTGTCACGTGGGAACTGCCTGTCTTCGTCTCCGCAGCTGTAACTGCTCCGGAGCTTGCCGACTTATCAGTGCATTTGTTTCTTTAGGGTATGTTTTCCTTCCTCGCGCTTCCCAACTTTAGTTGCGTCCGGCGCATGACTGTTTGCTGTGCATCGACGATGAACGCAAACGCACCAGGCGTGTTCACACTTGCCGCCACCGACGGCTTTCTTCGCGCTAAGTTGTGTGAAATCAACTATGACGGAAGATCGGGCTTGTTCGTAAGACATTAAGAATGACGAAGCGTTGCAAATATAACATTAATTACAAAGGCCAGAGAACGGGAACTCACCGACTCATGTGCGATGGGTGAATCAGCTCAATAAAAACAAGGAGACGTACGTCTCCATTTTTTGTCCATAATTTTAGAGCGCCACTTTCAGGCGCCCATTCCTACGTTGAGCTTCGGAATCAGCGTAAACGAGTGAACGACCACAGCAAATGATGAAAGAGCGAACGTGTAGCGCAGCTGGGTGTGAAAGACGACGTTAGCGAAGAGAGCCCGAAGAGGAAAGCGGAGGAGGAGGTTATGGCGAAAGCGTGATAAGCAAAGCGTAGTGCCGCTCAAGACGGGCTCCGCGGCGACCACAGCTACGAGATGGTGCTAGAGTAGCGCACCCTCGTCTAATCGCAGATGACACGCGGAGAGCGCGACCACCGATACCATATATGAAAACAAAGCGCTACATGGGCGGAGGTCTGTCTGCTGCGGCTGCTGTGAATAGCGCCCACGCGTCACTCCCGCGCTACCTCTCTCAATCTCCGATGAGCGAAGTAAACTCTGGCCACACTTCGTTCCGTTTCCAATGTGCCGCACTAGACAGATTGTCCGCGCCAGCCAATATATCGCGAAATGAAAACACCTGGAGACTTCGCATTGCGGTCTATCCTAATTGTTGGTTAATTTTCTACTCCAGAAAGGAACGGTACAACCTGAGTAAAACCCGAAGGTGGTACACTGTCTCGCAGCGTTTTCGTAGGGTTCCGCTACAAAGAAGTGACTGGGGAATGGGATCCTAGCCCGAAGCCGCGGGTCCAGTTTAATGGGGCACTAAAGGCAAATACTATGTCGAAACGGACTGTTTAAATGTCATTCCAGAAACCTCGTAATGATGTTTCGGGCCAAGAAGAAACTTAGTTTACGACAAATTTGCATCTGAAGGGTTCGAATATGTTTTTCGGAATTCAAATCTCCCGCCACCCAACCGGGGAACTTGTAACGCAGCATACGCCATCACCGCCATTTCCTACCATCGGTGAGTAAAACGTCGCATGACTGACGGTGGAACCAAGCCAAGAAAGAGCTATGGCGGCTTGTAGGATTTGAGGACGGACTTTGCGATGAAAAAAACTTGGGAGGTTTATTTTACATTATTTACAGTGAGACGTCAATGAACAATCGTACAGTCATTACGGGCCGGCAGCAACTCGGACGCTGCGGCCCGCGGCAAGAAGTTCGAGAGAGGTGAATCCGGGAATGCTCTGGAATCTCTGGAATGCTCTCGGTCTGCGTCTTTTAAACCCTTCGAGGTCTGGAAGATGTGTCATGTTCGGCCAATGGGAGAGCCCGCTCAGATGACGCCACCTTCGGCCAATGGTAGGCACCCGTGCGGTGGTGTCACACCCGGCGGCTCCCCGCGGTCTTGCCTTGCTGTGGTGCAATGCTCTCTTCAAAGGCGGCCGGTGAGACGCTGCCAGGCCTTCCCGGTACATCACAGCCGTCCGGTTGTCACGGCGCATTACAGCCGTCTTGGTTCAGGACCCACTTTACTTCCAGCAGTGCCGGGCTATCCCCTCGCTTTCTCAGGAATAGTCAAGCATTGAATAGCCCAACCGGCGGCGTATGAAGTGGGGGCCCTCAACTTGTTTGCCCGGGCGCGCCTCTGGGATATGGCATCCGTGCTTCTGCGCTTCTCAATTAGCTGTGGTGCGATTCGATGTGGTCTGGGGAACTCGAAGGAAGCTCATAAAAATGTCCCGTATTTAACAGGCTACAGACCGGTAGATTCGACGCTGCAGCTGCTTCCTGGTCAGGTGGCGTAGGCCATTCATGCATCCCCCGGCATCACATGGAAGTGGAATTTTCTGCTACTTGCAATCTGCGGGAGTTTCGGGAGTCAGCAAGACAAGCGCTGCACTACGCCATAACAAAACAACTGAAACACGAGAACGTGGGCGGCGCAGAGTCGAGGGATAACGAAACAGTTCGACCGCTTGCGTCGTTGCCAAGGGTAATTTCAATGAGTTCTTTTTTTCTAAAGATGAAATAGAACTGGGGAAATAGCAATTTCTTTCTTCTTATAATACAATGCAAGAATGGTTTTTCCAACCAGTGGTAGTGTACTAGTGACAGAATATAACTGAGGAGTGCTTTCGTCGGCGGGCAAGTACTTGGATATCACGGGGTTGTCTCCAATCATATCCTGCGTTTGCCTCAATTTCTCGATTATTAAGGCTCTGTTCGTCATAATACTGACGCCTTAGAGCTCCACGAGCATTGATCCATCCCTTTAGCTTGACTTCATATTTGCCTTTAGTGTCCCTTTAACATAGCGTCCACGAAGCATTATCTGCACGAGGCGAGAATGGGATAACCGGACACGCTCCCGCTCGCGACGCAACGAAGAAAGTGATTAGACAGTTTTAGCGGAGCATTTACGGTACGTTCGGCTCAGACCGGTGTATCGTAACAATTTGCGCACAGCCGCTCAGCAGGATGCTACCCATAACACTGAGGCGCGTGCGGACAACGCTCGTAGCGGCAGCGGAACGTAAAACGCGGCCCATGTTTCGCTAGGAACCCGACTTAGCGGAAGCTGCGAACACGTCACCAACGACTCTGGGAGAGTACCACGGCTTGTCAACCGTTCGCCGTCGCGCAAAGTCGTCGACGGCGTGTACAAGCCGGTTGGCCGTTCTTTACTCAAGCGAACACATCGAATGAGTGAGAGTCGGAAGAAAGACAGAAAAGGATATTTATAAACTGACAATGACACAAGCTTAAACACAAACACAAAGAACATTAACACACATGCACTTAATCTAGATCAATGATGAATACAAAAGAAATACAACGAACACTTAACAGTGAATATAGAAATTAGCACTACAGAAAACACACTTAATGGTGGTCAACTAAACAGAGTTCAAAAGAAAGCAAATAATGGCATATATGCATGGCCGGGCCGCTGCCGCGAGTCCATAAAGCGTGGAGTCGACGGCAGAGCTTTCCCGAAGAACGCTGGCAAGCCGATCTCGTTGCGGTGGATGCGATTGCTGGGCCGGGTTTCCCAGGAGTCCAGGTCTGACGTCTTCCCTCGAGCAGGTCGCGCTAACTTGAGGGGAACTACTGTGAGCCTTGTTTCAGACATTGGTTTGTCGTTTCTTACGTCAACTAGTAACTCGCAGTTCAGACACGGCTGGGTCTGAACGCGGCTGTCTGACGTCGCCCAGGCGATAGTGGACGGCACTAGCTCCTTGACGCTTCTCAGCAGATTATAGGCTCAGCTTCTAGAATGCTTAGCTCGGCCTAAAACCTGCGTTCAAATAAATTTTCCTTTCCTTAGTTCCCTGTGTTGGGGAACAGCAGATACTGGTGACGACCCAATCAAGTTCATCCAGTTGGATCCTGGCTCCTCCCAAGGTTTTGGCCGTGCCCCCTTTAGTTAGGGGCGAGGGAACGGGCGACTCCCCCCTGCATTTAGAGGTCGCGCACTCGTATTGCATCACACACGCAGACCCTTGAGTCCGTGGCGGGTTTCTATTGTTCGTTCACAATGTTACGTTTCGCCTACAACGCGCGGTATAGCCGGCGCGGATGCAACGGACGCCGGAGCTTCGTTAAAAGCGGCGGACATTTTGGCCCGTTCGGAGCTCCCGCAGTCTCCCCGCCAAGCGCGTCCAGGCGTGTTTCAGTGCCACGTGTCTTCGTGTGTGCGTGTGTGTGTGTGTGTGCCCACGCTTGTCAAAGCGCGGCAGCCGGGGAGAGGAGCTCCCCAAGTGTGAAGCGAGGAGGTCTGTCCGGCGCCCGGCCGGCGGTTGAGTCACTACACTCGTCTCAACATGTATCTCAGCTCGTCCGTGCCTCGCCGTCACGTGGTCTCCCCCGTGACCTTCCTTCTTGCCCTCAACTGCGAAAGTATAAGAGCAGCTGCCCCCGGACGCCAAGAGAGAGGCTCCGATTTCTTCTGTCGAGTTACGTGCTCTCCCGTCTCTCACTTCGGTCGACCTGACCGCCCGCTCTTTTGCGATGTTAGAATAAACCAGTTGTTCTGTTACCAGTCGACTCATGCTTTGCCGAGACCTTCGGATGCTTCCAGTGCCCCAGGCCGCCAGGCCAACGCTACCCTTGGGGCTTGCGACCCATTTGCAACAACGGGCGTCAGCGCTGAGTTTGCAACAACTCGTGCCAGCGGTGCGATTCCTAACAGCTGGTTGCCAGCGGTGAGATCGCGACAACGGAGGCCAGCAGCGAAGAGATGCGGTTGACTGTATGCTGAGCAGCACAACGACCATCCGGGAGCAGTGCAACGAGCCCTGTGTGATGACTGGTTGCCTGCAGCGGAACGACTGCGCTGAATTCTTGGCTGCGAGGTTTGGTGAGTGCGGGACTTTCTTCTTCTGAGTTTTGCCAGGCTTTTGTTAGTGTCAGAAACAGAGCTGGTAATTGTGGTTGTCGTTGCTGCCGGGTTAGTTTGCGGCAAGACAATAGTAGGCAGTAGAGAAAGCAGCATTCAGAGCAGCCATGGATTTGAAGTCGTTGCGCAAACCGAAATTGCTGGAGCTTGCAAGAGAGTTGGGTCTGGATGTCTCAGACAAACTCAGAAAACCAGAACTGCTAAGGGCTATTCTTGAGTTAGAAGCTGAGGATGACGAGCTGTCGGAATGCCTTGAGACCATTGAGGAGCGGGCAAAAAGACAGGAGCGTGAACTTAAAGAACAGAAAGAGAAAGATGAGCGTGAACGAAAAGAACAGAAAGAAAAAGAAGAGCGTGAACGTAAAGAACAGATAGAGCGAGAGCAACAAGAAAAAGAGCGCGACCGTCAACACGCTTTGGAAATGAAGCGTCTCGAGGTAGAGATGGAACGCGCTCGTAATGGAAGTCAGGCACACGGTGCAGGAGAACGAGTATTGTTCAAAATGACTGACCTGATGCGGCCGTTTAAGCTTGGAGAGGACATTGGTTTGTTCCTGGTTAACTTTGAGCGAACGTGCGAGAAGCAGGGGTTCTCTCGGGAAACGTGGCCACAGCGCTTGCTCACTTTGTTACCCGGCGAGGCGGCCGACGTAGTCGCTCGCTTGGAGAGAGAGGAGGCAGAGGATTTCGAGAAAGTGAAATCGAGTCTGCTAAAGAAGTACAGGCTGTCAGCGGAGGCGTTCCGTCGGAAGTTCCGGGAAAATGAGAAAGGCAGAAGTGAGTCGTATACAGAGTTTGCCTACAGGCTAATGTCAAACATGCAGGAGTGGCTCAAAGAAGAGAAAGCGTTTGGTGACCACGAGAAAGTTCTGCAGTGTTTCGGGCTAGAACAGTTTTATAGTCGGTTACCTGAGAACGTGCGGTACTGGGTCTTGGATAGGCCAGACGTTAGTACGGTGGCTAGAGCCGCTGAGCTAGCCGAAGAGTTTGTGACGCGTCGGGCTCGCGGAGCTAAGGACGGTCAAAAGGGTGAATTTGGCTCCAAGTTTGAGAGGCCGAAGTTCACACCCATGAGAGCAAAGGGGGACACACGTAGTTCGGATGCGAGTGAAAGCAGTCCGACCGAACGTAAGGAGACGGCGGCAGCCGAAGCCGAACGCAGAAAACGGTTCGAGACGAGGCAAGCGCGCGGTTGTTATACGTGCCAGAAGCCGGGTCACTTTTCGGCGCAGTGTCCAGAAACAAAAACAAAAGTCGTGTTTTTGTCCTTATGCAGCACTGACGAGAACATGAAGCTTCTCGAGCCTTACATGCGAGACCTCCTCGTGAACGGGAAAGAGTGCCGAGTGCTTCGCGATTCAGCAGCTACGATGGATGTAGTTCACCCCTCCTACGTAGAACCCGATATGTTCACGGGCGAGTGCGCATGGATCAAGCAAGCCGTGGAAGCTCATAGCGTGTGTCTGCCCGTAGCAAAAGTGCTTATTGAAGGACCTTTCGGAGCACTTGAGACGGAGGCCGCAGTGTCATCTATGCTGCCCCCCCAGTACCCGTACCTATTTTCGAACAGGTCCGATCACCTCCTGCGCGAGAAGGGGCTTTTGTTTGGTGAGGCTAGCGTTCAGGCCTTAACCAGATCGAAGGTTCGGGAGCTCGCTGCAAAGGCGGTAGTTGCGGGACCGACGTTGTCAAACAATGAGAAAGGGTCAGAGGTGCAGCAAGCTGATATTCAGAGCACGCCCGAACTGAATAAAATTGCGCCTGTAGCGTTAAAGGCAGCAGATACTGGAGAGGAAATGCCCGACACGGGAAAGTTAGAAGAGCTATCTGCAGATTTGCTCATCGCGCCTACGTCAGATGGACTTAACAGGTTGCTAAAAGTCAGCCGGTCGGCTTTGATAGCCGAGCAAAAGAAGGATGGCAGCCTAGAAAACATACGCTGCATTGTCAAGGAAGGTATCGCCAAGAAAAATGCTCGCTTTGTGGAAAGAGGTGGCGTCCTGTACCGGAAGTATCTAGACCGCAGGGGAGTGGAGTTCGATCAGCTGATCGTGCCTCAATGCTATCGTCAGGATCTGTTGCGCTTGTCGCATGGGGGTTCGTGGTCCGGACACCTAGGAGTTAAGAAAACTAAGGACCGTCTCTTGCAGGAGTACTATTGGCCAGGGTGTTTTCGGGACGCAGACCACTTTGTGAAGACATGTGACACCTGTCAGCGGGTGGGCAAACCAGGGGACAAATCGAGGGCGCCGTTGAAGTTGGTACCTATCATTACGGAGCCTTTTAGACGGCTCGTTATTGATACAGTGGGACCTCTGCCGGTAACAACCACGGGGTACAGACACATTTTGACTGTGATCTGCCCAGCGACAAAGTTCCCTGAAGCAGTGCCGCTTAAAGAACTCAGCTCAGTTGAGATAGTCAATGCACTACTGTCCATATTTGCGCGAGTTGGTTTTCCTGCGGAAATCCAATCAGATCAGGGCACAGTATTTACTAGCGCTTTGACGACAGCCTTTCTCGAAAGGTGCGGGGTAAAGCTGTTACACAGCTCAGTGTACCACCCACAGTCGAATTCCGTTGAGAAGCTCCACTCCGTCATGAAGCGCGTGTTGAGAGCATTGTGGTTTGAACAACAAACTGACTGGGAGCTGTGTCTGCCTGGGGTGACGTTGGCATTAAAGACCGCGCCGCATGCGGCTACGGGGTTTTCGCCAGCTGAGCTAGTGTACGGTCGCTCGCTGCGTTCTCCGCTTCGCATGCTTCGAGACGGATCACTGCCCTCTCCAATGGCTGCAGACTATCTCTTCCACAAATGGCCGCCTCCTGCGCTGGAGCCTCGCTTTGCAACAACATTCCTTTGAGGTGCGTTACAAAAAGGGGAGTCTCAACGGTAACGCCGATGGCTTAAGTCGAAGCCCCTAACGTAGGAATCAGCCTCAAAATTGTTTGTTACTGATGTTTTTCTTCCTGAGGCAGGATTTTTAACATATTGCTTTTGTGTAGTGTTTCAAAGTGATGATGTGCTTTCTAGTGCAATTTTCCGATTTGTGGACGCGTTCTGAGTGCTGCTAAACTACTGTAAGGAACTAGGCAGTAGTATAAAAGGGGAAAGAGCCTGGCAGGGCTTAGTGAGGGTTGTGCCGTGCTTGCTGACTGAGCGGTTGACTTTCGGCGTAGTTCTAACGCTTGCCGGAAACGAGAACAAAAATGTCAACTCTCCCGAAGTCACTTTGCAGTGTCCTGTGTGAACCTGAACGTGAGAACGAGGCCTTCTCTGCGCTGCGCTCAAGAAACGCCGAAGGACGACCGACTTCGGTTATGAGCATCATCAAGCGACATCCCTCCGGACAGCGGATGCAGTCCCCTGACCATCGGGATCTCCTTCCCCCGGCGGGGCGGTCTGTTACTTTTCGCCTACAACGCGCGGTATAGCCGGCGCGGATGCAACGGACGCCGGAGCTTCGTTAAAAGCGGCGGACATTTTGGCCCGTTCGGAGCTCCCGCAGTCTCCCCGCCAAGCGCGTCCAGGCGTGTTTCAGTGCCACGTGTCTTCGTGTGTGCGTGTGTGTGTGTGTGCCCACGCTTGTCAAAGCGCGGCAGCCGGGGAGAGGAGCTCCCCAAGTGTGAAGCGAGGAGGTCTGTCCGGCGCCCGGCCGGCGGTTGAGTCACTACACTCGTCTCAACATGTATCTCAGCTCGTCCGTGCCTCGCCGTCACGTGGTCTCCCCCGTGACCTTCCTTCTTGCCCTCAACTGCGAAAGTATAAGAGCAGCTGCCCCCGGACGCCAAGAGAGAGGCTCCGATTTCTTCTGTCGAGTTACGTGCTCTCCCGTCTCTCACTTCGGTCGACCTGACCGCCCGCTCTTTTGCGATGTTAGAATAAACCAGTTGTTCTGTTACCAGTCGACTCATGCTTTGCCGAGACCTTCGGATGCTTCCAGTGCCCCAGGCCGCCAGGCCAACGCTACCCTTGGGGCTTGCGACCCATTTGCTACAACGGGCGTCAGCGCTGAGTTTGCAACAACTCGTGCCAGCGGTGCGATTCCTAACAACAAACACAGGAGAAACGACTGCGGCCGGCCATATGGCGCTGTCGGCACACATACACTGTCAGCAATTTGTGGACACAGGATTGCACAGACACACCACATATTTCGGAGTATTCGCACCCCCGCCTTCTTAGTAAGCTTCTCAATGCACGCGCCGGGCAGAGAATACACGTGGGAATACACAAAAAGCTGTCGGGGCGTCATGGTCGCGCCGACGACAAAGAGCCAATACTCTCTAGACCTGCCTTCGACTTCTTCCTGCCGCTTGCCCGAGTGGCTGGCAATAACCGTCTTGCTCGCCGGTCCCAATTTCTATGACCTTTTGCCGTCCGTTCATCGGTGCTTCACCGAATCGAATAATGCCGCACCGTGACAGAGAGGTGCATGTTACACGCGTGATATCAGCACATTCTATGCAACCACCGGTGCGCGTGAAATGTGTGCGGAGCGGAGCGTAAGCAATGCTCTGCTAAAACCTTCTATTTTTTCTATAGAGTGGCCGTTTGAAAGCTAGAGTGCACACAAGTGCTTCGTTATACAGGCTCTTCCGTTCTAGAGGCGTTCATTGTATAGGTGCTCGACTGCAGTTGACGTCCGCATGAGAGAGAGAGAAACAACGTCATTTAGTCGCCTGCAGAACGTCTTCTCAGCGGGTGGTCTCTACTCAACTCCAGCGCGTATTACTCCCGTGGTCGGTCGCCCTGAGGGGCAACGTTCCGTCGGTTTCGCTCGGCCTTTGTCTTTCAAGTGCCGCCGAGACCTGCTGGACGGCCAAGGTTTGGCTTTCGTGGTCGTAGCATTCCGCCGCAGCCGCGAGACACGGCGGAATCGTTGTACTTGTCGAAGCTTCGTCGGGGAACTTGGTGCAATCCCATAGGATGTGCGTCAGGGTGGCCCTCTCCCGCTGGCACACGCGGCACACATCACTCACATGAGAGAAGCCTGTCTACGATATGGTTCGAACAAACAATCTATAGAGCATCTTACGTCGTTCGATCAGTGCCGTTGGAACCGAATAATAGACGCACAAGGCTACGTCTTATCATTCATAACTACAGCAGTCGCTCTGGCAGTCTTTGCAGTTTCTTCACAAATATTTCGTCATTCTTTGATGAGCGAGAGAATGAGAGCAGTCTTCGTGAACCTCTTCGCTAGCAGCGAAAGCTTGTTAGATCAATATGTCCCATGCAAAGCCGTTAGAGAACACAAACGCGATGTTGAAGGTCATCTTTTGGAAGTACGCGCTTTTCCTACCACCACAAGGAAGGGTGCTAGAGTGAATGATGACGCCCAGCAAAACAGGCTGAGCCTCTAGAATGAACCTCTCCTGACCACCTGAATTGGAAACGGCGTCTCCAGGGACACAAACCCCGATCTTACCTTTAGCGCGGACGTCCCCTCGGCAGAGAGGACTCGACTCCAGGAAACCTTAAGTAGCGATCACCATATCCTCCAGTTAGATGATGTAGCACACACCCGTAGGCACACCAAGACCGGAATTGCACGGCTAACCGAATGGAAATGCTTTAGGGACAAGCTAAATTTCAGAGCAAGCATAACTAACATTAACGAGTGGCTCACGATGTATTAGACAGAGCAGAATGTCACACCAAGATAATACAACTCAATGCCGATACACCCGCGGTCGACGCGCACCTCCTCCATCTCTAGGAGGCCAGAAATGGCCTCCTGAAGAGATGGAAGTGAGAAAAGCTTGACAGAAAGCTAAAGACACGCATCGCTCTCCGTACCAAGCAGGCTCAAGATAATGTGGATCACCTCGTTAGGCAGAACTGGCACGCTTTCTGTAACACGCTACTGGGGACTTTGAGCCTGTAGAGGACCTAGCACCTCCTACGCGCACTCCTGACCACTGAGCCCACCAAAACGAAACAGAAGCATCATCTCCACACTTTTATCCACAACCACGCCGGATCAGAAGAAGACCTCTTGCGAGAAATACAAAAGAAACTATGCGGAGACGCGCCCTCTCCCGCGTCAACTCGCAGCAAAGAAAACTCTGGAAAACCGAACCCAGAACTCGACCGATCCCAACGCAGGCCGAACTCCGCGTAGCCCTGTGCAAGCTGACTAGAAATACCAGCCCTGGTAAAGACCGGATCTTTAACAAACACCTACGCAACCTACCGCAACAGGCCACCGATGCTCTTCTCCGTTACTACAGCGAGTGCTGGGAGAAGGGAGAACTGCCTGCTGTATGGAAGCACTCGGAGATCCCCATGATCACCAAGCCGAACAAACCTCTCAGCTTGGAGAAGATACACGCGATCTTCTCGATCTCTCGCTATCTCCCGTCGAGCGAGGTATACTTTGGTCACACTTCGTTCCGTTTCTAATGTGCCGCACTAGACAGATTGTCCGCGCCAGCCAATATATCACGAAATGAAAACACCTATAGACTTCTCGTTACGGTGTATTGTAATCGTCGGTGAATTTTTTTACACGAGAAACAAACCATACAGCATGCGCCGAGCCCGAAGGTGGTACATTGTCTTGCAGCGTCTTCGTAGCGTCCCGCTACGAGAAAGTGAATGGGGAATGAGATCCGAGCCCGAAGCCGGGGCTCCCGTTTAAAGGGATACTAAAGGCAAATACTAAGTCGAAGCGCACTGTTTAAATGCCCTTCCAGAAAGCTCGTTACGTTGTTTCATGCCAAGAAAAAAACTTTGCTTGTGAGAAATTTGCATCTGAAGGATTCGAGTACCTTTTTCGGAATTCGAATCTCCCCCCAACCTACCGGGACATTTGTAACGTAGCATACGCCTCCCCCGCCCTTTGCTACGATTGGTGAGTAAAACAGCGCCTGGCAGACGGGGGCACCAAGCCGAGACAGAGCTATGGTGGCTCTAGGCACCATAACAGACGGTGGATTCGACGCTGCAACTGTTTTTGGTCAAGTGGCGTAAACCATTCTTGCATCCTGCGGCACCACATGGAAGTTGAATTCTCTTCTAGCAACTTCTAAGAGTTTCTCGAGCCAGCAAGACGAACGTAGCACTACGCGATAACGAAACTACTGAAACACGAAAACGTGGGCGCCGCAGAGTCGAGCGATAAGGAAACAGTTCGACCGACCACGTTGTGGTCAAGGGTAATTTCAAGGAGTTCCTTTTTTCTAATATTAAACAGAACTGCAGAAATACCATTTTATTTTGTCTTATAATACAATACAAGGATGTTTTTTTGCAACGAATACTTGAGTACTAGTGACAGAATATAACTGAGGAGTGCTTTCGTCATCGGGCAAGTACTTGGATTTGCCGGGGGAGTCTTCAATCATGTCCTGCGCTTACCTCAATTCCTCGATTATTAAGGCTCTGTTCGTGATAATATTGACGCCTTAGAGATTCTCGAGCACTGATCTATCACTTTAGCTTGACTCCATATTTGCCTTTAGTGTCCCTTTAACACAGCGTGCACGAACCTTTATCTGCCACGAGGGGAGATTGAAACAAATGGACGCGCTCCCGCTCGTGACGCATGGAAGAAAGTCATTAGGCAGTTTTAGCAGAGCATTTACGGTCCGCTCCGCTCAGACCAGTGGATTGTAACAATTTGCACACAGTCGCTCAGCAGAACGCTACCTAAACCATTGAGGTGAGTGCGCGCAATGCTCATAGCGGCAGCGGAACGTACAACGCTGCCCAAGTTCCGCTAGGAACCCGACTTAGCGGTAGATGCGAACACGTCACTAACGACTCTGGGAGAGCCGCGTGAAATCCGTGCATGCTGTGCAGGTACCGGTGCGCGTGAAATGTGTGCGTAGCAGAGCGTAAGCAACGCTCTGTTAAAACCGTCAATTAGCTGTATAGAGTGGCCGTTTCAGAGCTAGAGAGCACAGAAGTGCTTCGTTGTACAGGTCATTCCGTTCTATATAGACGCCTTCGTGATAGGTGTTCTCGACTGCAGTTGGCGTCGACGTGAGAGAAGCCTGCATACCGTTTGAACATCGTGCTGCTGCCCCTGCAGCGTGAGCTGTGGTTCGAACCAACAATCTATAGAACAATTATACCCACATCACTCAGGCCCGTTGCAGCTGATTATACACGCACAAGCCTACATCTATACAGTGGCTAGAGCGCACAGAAGTGCTTCGTTATACAGGCCGTTTCGTTCTAGAGTTGCGCGATTACAGCTGGCGTCGGCATGAGAGAAGCCTGCTTACGGCTTGAGCATAGCGCTGCTTTGAGTGCGGTGTGGTCCGCGAGTGTTTAGAAAAAGTTTATTTCGACAAGAGACGATACGAACACTGAGTCATAATCACGGCACAATTCCACCGAGACGACAACATGTAAGAAACGAAACACAGCACGTTTTCAACGTAAGTAATGCCCGAGTCCTCACGCACCAACATATACACAACCACGGGAAAGCACAGTTACACATAAACTAAATGCCACATATACAAAGTGATTTTCAATATATACAGCTACACGTACCAACAATCTATAGCATATTACGCAGAGGATTTTTACTGCCGTTGAACCTGCATTTTACGCGCACAAACCTGCCTGATATCATTCAGAACCACTGCAGTCGCTCTGGCAATCTTTGTAGTTTTTTGACGAAAGCTTCGTCATCGATCGATTGTCAAGAGGAGCAGAAGAGTCCTCGTGAACCCCTTCGCTAGCAGCGAAAGCCTGTTAGCTCAATATCTCCTTGTAAAGCCTTTACAGAGCCCAAACGCTATGCTGAAGGTCATATTTACCAAGCATGCGCTTTTTGAGAGCCGAAAAAAGAACGTCGTCGACGCCG
This sequence comes from Dermacentor andersoni, assembly GCF_023375885.2. Taxonomy (NCBI): domain Eukaryota; kingdom Metazoa; phylum Arthropoda; class Arachnida; order Ixodida; family Ixodidae; genus Dermacentor; species Dermacentor andersoni. Next base: position 175,531,598 of record NC_092815.1, on the reverse strand, counting down.
ACCCTCATTAAGGAAAATCGCTTAACATGAGCGTAACCATGTAGGTGTGTCGTTGTGATACTTGCAATGGCCCAAGTTGACGACGGAAAAGGTTTATTGAAGAGCGGCAGATGCCTCTTGGCCCCTGGTGCACATACGCAGTGGAAATCAAAAATCAAGAAAGGGTCTGACATATAAAAGTTATAACAGGGATAAGGTGCCTCAGAAAGGCTGGCCAACATTTCGATAGGAGGACCTATCTTCGTCAAAGGCGGCCTCGTCATCCTCGGCATGTTAGTTTTAAAGGATTAGTACAGTGACGTCACGTGCGGCTGTTGTCGGTGGCGGCTGGTTGTAGCCAGTTCACGCTTCTTTTCTCTGTATAGAACAGCACGGGGGGGGGGGGGTTAAATTTAAAAACCGCGTTCTTTTCCCCTGTGTGTGTTGGAATTTATTTCGATATTTTAGTTGGACTTCACAGTTCACTTTTGCCATCTTTAACTCCGTAAACATTTTTGTGCCTACCCAATGAGGAAACCTGTCCGTCTGTCCCTCCGTCCGTCCGTCACGTAAGACGAGAAGCGCAGCGGCATGAGCCAGCGAATCGATCTTCGTGCTGCCTCTTGCTTCAGCGCGAACGAAGCGGCGAGAACACAGCGCATACGAAGCTATCAGCACTCGGCGCGCTCTGTCCCCATCGCAGATCGCTTTCAAGATAGGGTCTACGCAGCCGCGCCATACGTCGCCGTCGTCGTCGGAGGGTTGATCACGGTTCGTGACGGTTCCACGCAGATTGATGGGCTAAAAATTATGCAAATCCCACGCACTGTGGGAATCGATGTAAGCGACGCTTTCCCTACTGGATGCTTTGATTGACGATAATTAGCTTTGATGTTGACGGCTAAAGCTTCATTTCTTCAACGTTTAATCTAACACAAGGGTGGTGAGTTGATGCTAAACGTTATCTTGCGTGCACCACTGCTGTTTGTCTGCGTAGTCCGCAGAATACCCAGGGAGAGTTGTTTGCTTGAGGCGTTTTTGTGCGCCATATTTTATAACTTCTGAGAGGGTTGAGCGTTGACATTTCCTCACATGGCACGTCGCATGGTGGCAGAAGTATTAAACTTGAATTGCATTACGGGGCTGTACGTTTCAAAACCACATTCGGATTATGAGGCAAGCAATAGTGGCGGACTCCGCATTAATTTTGACACCATGACGTTCTTTAACGTGTCCCAAAATCTAAGTGCTCGTCCGTTTTCTATTTCAACCCCGTCGAAATGTGGCTGCCGCGATTGGAATAAAATAGAATGTAGAATTTATTAGCAGGACAGACAGAGAGGTCGACCTGAGCTAGTGCACTCTAGTCTGCTACACAGCACTCGGGAAGAGGGACGGAGAGTGAAAGTAATGGGATGGTGGGTGATGATGATAAGAGAAGTGGTGAATGCTTATGTATATGAGACAGTTGCCTTGCTAGGGCCGTTCGTCGAGCTTGGTGTCTTGCAGAAACTTCAACAATACTTGAGTTGCACGCACTGAAGTTGCAGTGTCAGGCCATGGACCGAGGATAGCTTCCTCCGACAGTAGTTGCCTGCCAACGCAGGCTAGAAAACTTTCCAACGTCCATCCCTCCAGCATATAGGCTGTGCAATCGCACAGTATGTGTTCCAGTGTTTCAGGCATCTCGCAGTGTTCACAATCAGCGTTGTTCGACTGACCGATGAGGTGCGCGTAGCGACAGGCGACGGGTAGGTACATGACATTCTTACTGCCGCGATTGGGTTCAAATCCACGACCTCCAGCAATGTCATAGCCGCAAAGCTAACGTGGCGGCTATGGCGTTTGACGGTCGACCGCTTCAGTAGGGTCTCCTGAACTCTGCGGTAAGCTTTAATTATTGCGGCTCGGCTTCTGAATTCCATACGTAAGTCGCCCGCTTGACATATTTGCATGGCGTTCCCTTTTCAGAGATAGCAGCAACGTATTCTACCGTATCTTGAACTTAAGTTTATCGTGTTTCCCCGCAACCGCTGACATATAGTAGTGGGGTTTCGTTGCCTCCTCACGTCACCTCCGCCCTCTCTTATATTGGAACTGCCTCTTCTCCCTCTCCTTTTCCTCTCTGCAGTTCTACCTGCGTCCCCTCTGGCCTCGCACGTTGGTATAAAGGTATAAAGGATGCAGTACGGATAGTTGTTCTGAGCTCGTTCTTCATTGAAACGTATGCTGTTTTGTATGTTGTATGTGTCGTTTTTCTTCACTAGGATGACAGGAGCAGCAGGGGCTACATGATTCCTGGATCAGTCCACTCTGCAACCTGCTTGGCGATGACTTTTCTCTCTGAAGGTGGAACGCGATAAGGCTTCTGACGATTTAGAGATGATCGATTATTTATATTCGACTAACGATTAATCATTACTTATTCTGGCTTTTGATCGATTAATTACTTGCGATGCCGGATTTATCGATTGTCTTACTAATAAAAATTTCCGCCTGGCCCTTTAAAATGTTTGAAGCACAGTTATCTACTTTTTAAGTACCCTATTCTAATGTTTAGGAGCTGGAACCAAGTTCGAAATACAAGTGTATAAACGCTTGATAAAGGATAATATTTACCTTGTTAAAGGCTAAATATAGTTGGCACTAATGGCCTTTGAAAAGATAAACTTTATATTTCATAAAATGGCGCTTAGTGCAGAATTAAGTAAGATACATGGCGCCAGTGAATCTCTGTGCAGTAAACTTAAACAAAAATTAAAAAAAATCATTCACGAATTCCTCCGGGACTTACTTATGTATGCGTAAGCATTGTTCCACTTGATCATCTCCACGCAGTCCGGTTTCATTGTCAGTGTAATGAAACTTCATCTGATCAGAATAGACGACTGCGCTTCGGTTGACTGCTGCGGACGGCGGCGCAAGCTGAATTGATGACGCGCGCAAACTACTGCCGGTGGCGCCACCAGGAGCTGTGTGACCTGTGATGAGCTGGGATCCAGCAAGTATGCGGCCTGTAGGGGGGGCAACACAGCAACAAAGAAGGTCAAGCGGAAAGTCAGAGAGGCTGAAATAATCTCATGGGTGGCGGCAGTGGAAAAGAAACCTGCCGTGAGTAACTACTTAAGAGGAAAAAATGAAATCAGGAAATAAACAATTTATGATAACTCAAACGGAAGCTTATTACTTTTCGAAGCGAGATCGGGATGCCTTAGAACACGCACCTATAAAGCGAGATATAAGACGGAAGAATAATAATTTGCTTGCTGCGGTAAAGCTACGGAGACTATGGAGCATGTTTTATTAGAATGTGAAGACGTCTACCCAGCGGTCGATTTAGGCGCCACCGGCCTCCTTGAAGCACTTGGGTTCAGCGAGAGCAGTGGAAAAGTATACAGGTCCGCAATATGCATTAGTAAGAGGCGATTAGAGGATTGGTGGAAGAAAAGTAGGGAAATGACAAAAACGGAGACGTACAAAAGCACAGTTCGAAATAAGGGATCAGAAAATTTGGGTGGGGTAGTTCTTAGTGTTTTTTTTCTCTTTTTTATTGTTTAACCTATGTAGGACATTAGGCAGTATAATAGCAAGAGCTTGGTGGCGCAACCCACCACCCCGTTATATACCCTGTCATTATAAGCCGCTATCACGTTTTAGCACATCCATCTGAGTCGAACCGTCATCAACCGTGATTAACGGCCTTCCGGCGGCGGTGCCGTAGCGCGCTGCGGCGCGGGCCCTATGTTGAAAGCGATCTGTGTTGGGGACAGAGTGCGCCGAGTGCTGATAGCTTCGTATGCACTACGCTCTCGGCGCTTCCTTCGCGCTGAAGCGAGCGACAGCACGAGGGTCAATTCACTCGCTCCCTTACAAAATTTTTTTATAGGAAGTCTATGGATAGTCTATAGACATTTGTCTATGAAGACTATAGACTGTCTACAGATATTTCTTTAGACTAGTCTATAGACTAATGACTATACACTTTTTATAGACTAGTCTACAAAAGGTCTGAGCCTATCGACTTTCTATATACTGTCTATAGACTGTCTATAGGATAATGATAATTCATGTTTGTGAACAATTGTCTGTAGAATGTCTATAGACAAGTGTATAGGCTTATAGTTCTACATTTGTAGACTGAAGTCTATAGAATGTCTATAGAGTGTCTATAGACCAGTCTATAGACACTCTATAGACACTATAGACAGGCCATACACTTTTTATAGACTAGTCTATAAAAGTCTGAGTCTAGACTTCCTATAGAATGTCTATAGAATAATGAAAATTCACGTTTGTAGAAAAATGTCCGCAGAATGTTTATAGACAAAAGTGTATAGGGTTATAGAGTTCTATATTTGTAGACTGAAGTCTATAGCATGTCTATAGACATTTTATAGACTTCAGTCTACAAAAATAGAACTATATGTACAGTTCTACTTTTGTAGACTGAAGTCTATAAAATGTCTATAGACAAATGTCTATAGATCGTCTATAGACATTTGTCTATAGACATTCCATAAGCTTCAGTCTACAAGAATAGAACTATATACAGTTCTGATTTTGTAGACTGAAGTCTATAACATGTCTATCAGCAAATGTCTATAGACTACCTATAGACATTTGTCTATAGACATATAGACTTCAATCTACAAAAACAGAAATATATATTCCTATACACTTTTTTCTATGACATGCTGCATACATTTGTCAATAAACATGAATTTTCATTAATCTATAGACAGTCTATAGACAAAGACATTCTATAGACAAGTCTACAAAGAGTGTATAAGGCCGTAAGTCCTTAGCTATCTGCAAGTTAGCTTACATTTTTGTTTACATGTGGTAGCAAAAAAATATACATGTATTTATGCATGTGCACCTGTTTCTTTTCACCTGCACTTATGCATTAAGGTTAGCAGATTAATAATGCTCCTGAACCAGCTGTACTCTCATATATGTTGCATAAACAGACAGAATTGAATGCTGAATCATGTAGTGCAAGAAAGAAAACGAATGCACCGGCAATGAATTAACTGTTTTTATTTCACGATATAATAGATGAATTTCTTAAAATACACGTCTTATGCTATTATGAAAAGAGACTAAATATTTACACTGTTTCCACTTGGCAAGCATGTCTCCAGGCTGGCCTTGGCCTTTGTGTCATTAGACCAAAGGTGATGCAGGTGTATGCTGCAAATAAGTAGATGCAGCAATATGAGGCAAAAATAGCAAGTGTGTATTCTTTGTATGTTCATTGAGCAGCTTAATATATTTGCTCAAACCATCTAAGTCAATACTTAATGTGGTTTAACTATGACTAATGGCCGCTTGTCAATACTAATCAGTACCATTCTACAATGTTTTACTTTATGGTATGGTGAACAATTAAACAGTCACAGCTGCTGCTCATGCCAGCAACAGTATGTTCCCTTTAATGACAAGTTCATATATGCTGCATTATTGTACTTATCCCAAATGATCTCTATATTTATTGCTGGAACGTTACCCAGTTGGGCTGTCTGTACATTTTTTTGGCTGGTAGTTAAATATGTCCGTGCAGAGGGATATGCTCAGAAGATGTGACTGCAGTATTCACAGTACCATGCAAAAGAGTGTAATTTATTTTGCTTAATACACATTTAAATGTATTTCTCATACTCTTAAATGAATGGGTCATTTCCCATAACTTCAACAGAAAGCAGATGGATTGATTGTATAGATATGGTCACTTAGTTTCTTACAGGTAATGAAGTCTCTTGGACATGCTAACAGGTTTCCAAGTTAGGTATACCACATGAGCACCCGAAATACCACGCGAGCACTTTGTGACATGGGACGACAGATATGCAACTCTAAGGTATAGCTCGAATGAATGCAATCACAGTACATTATTTAAGGTGCTCATAAAGATGAAAAAAAAAATTGTAGGGTTTCGAGGTTAGGGACTTTTAGTTAACGCAAAATAAATTGAGTAGCAAACGCCATGTCAGTATGCTTGGCTTTCATTTTTTCTCAATACATGGGACCAATTTCCCTCAACTTTTTATGAGGTGAAGCGTTTTAAAAATATATTTAACAGAGAGATTCTCTGGAAACATTGTATGAGATATAACAAGACAGCATACCTATGTGGTCATTTTAAAATTCCTCGATCTCTTGCTATATTCATGAAAATTTTCTGGCAATCTATTACATCTGCATCTTAAGTGCAACAAAAAAATATTGTGGCTTAATGTTTGCGAAGTACTGCCAGTCCATAATATTTAGATAAAACAAAGAGCACGCCAGTCACTTGACATGCAGTATTATATTCAACTGAATTGAATCCCTTGTTTAATAAAGCTGACAAGGGCTTGGGCAAGTTCCTAATTGATGTCCACACGCGTACAGAACAGAAGACAAGGACACAGAGACACACGTAAAGCAAATGCAACAGTGTGAGGGAAAACTATTCAATGAGTTATTTTTATGGTTCTATAGTAGCTTTCTATATGATTTTTTCTCATCACTTATGCCTCTAGTTAACTTTGTTTACCCCTGACTAAAGACTACATGGCAATATGAATCAGTACCATTATGATGTTTCGTTATGTTACAGTATGATTAGCAGTTAGACAACCGTAATGATCGCGGGTGCCAGCAACGATACGTTTCGTTTCAAGACAGGTTCATGTGACACACAGTGTACTTATAAAAATGAAAGAAATGCGAAAATACCAAACCATTCCTATAATAATAATTGCTGAAACAAAGATACCCGGCTGGACTGTGCACATTTTTCAGGTGTCCATGTAATATGCCCGTGCCGAACGAACATGCTCAGCATAGTGACTGCAGGTTTGAACAATCACGTTAGGAATTGCAATTTATTTCCGCTTAGAACAGTCTGCAATGTCTCTTTTCTCATACTTCGAGATGACTGCATTTGCCACATCTTCAGTAGAATGCACATGAATGGGGGCGTATTGATGAGGTTACTTATCAACTAAAAGATGTTATGATCTCTTAGGTGTGTAGATAAGGGTAGAACAAGTGCAATGTCCACTAAATTATTTGAATAATCTGCGCGTTATCTGCTAAGAAAAGATCACCAAATGAATAATCTGGCTCTTTTTTCTTTTGTACAGCGCATATAGTATACAGTCTGTCCAAGACGGCGGCACTACATGCAACAGTAATGAAAACCGGAACACTTATTACGCCCCCATCACCATAGTGACAGACTCACAGGCTGCCTGCCGGGCCTTCACGCCAGGACTCGTGACTGCACACACAGATCGAATTCTCTCCTCTGTCCCCCCTCCCACGTTACACAGGGTGCGTATCGTCTGGACTCCTGGACACGCCTCTCTCCATGGTAATGAACGCGTTAATGCGGTAACCCGAGGTCTGACTCGCCGGGCACCATCGGAAGAGCTGTCCAACCCAGACGACGCACCGCCAGAGCCCCTACAGTACACTGAGGCGCTCGAGTACTACCGACAAAGTCGCCATTACTATCCCCCTCCTCATCCTTCGCTTAATAGGGCAGATGCCGCTGTCTGGTGGCAACTGCAGACCAGTTCATTTCCTTGTCTCCACATGCTACATATCTTTCATCCCACCCTGTACCCTTCCTATTGTCCCCACTGTGGGGCCAAACCCACGGTGCGTCACTTCATATGGGAATGCCCTAACCCTTCAGGTGTTCCTCCTATACACAACCCTACTCTTTCCTCTTGGGAGTCTGCGCTGCTCAGCACAAGCCAGCAGGAACAGCAACGGCTGATCCAGCGGGCTCGCGAAGTTGCGCATGGCAATGAAGCCCATGACTGAGGGCCCCACTCATCGAGGAAATTTTCTACTTGCTTTACGAAATAAATGTTTATTCTCTCTAAAGAGATGCGCAGAGTAGTGCAGCCGGTACTTGGGCCTCATATTTCGAAAATCCCTATTGCAATCATCCTTATCCGACGGCTGCAAAAATGCGAAAATCATTCCAATACACAAAGCAGGAGACACCTCATGGCCCTCTAATTATCGACCAATATCACTCACTAGCACCGTTTGTAAGATGCTCGAGCATATCATCCTTAAACACCTAACAAACTTTCTTGACACTCACAAGTTTTTAACGCCACACCATCACGTATTGCGCCATGGATTCTCAACCGTCACGCAGCTTACGGAAGTTGTGCATGACTTCTCATTTAACATCAACAACTGTAGCCAGACTGATATAATATTATTAGACCTTTCGAAAACATTTGATCGTGTATGCCACAGTAAATTATTAACAAAATTGCGAGGTTTTATTGGGAATGGGCAAATTTTAGACTGGGTAACAGATTTCTTAACAAACCGGACACAATTCGTACTATTTCAGCATGTGGAATCTGCGACAGTGCCTGTCACACCAGGCGTCCCCCAAGGATCCGTGTCGGGGCCACTGTTATTTTTAATTTTCATTAACGACATAACCAGAAATATTGACTGTAACATCAAACTGGTTGCTGATGATTGCATCATCTACCAAACAATTAACACCTACGAAGATCATGTTTCGCTTAGCAACTCACTAGACCAGCTAAATGAATGGTGCAAAAAATGGCAAATGACGATAAACACAACTAAATCAGTTTGCATGAACGTAACAAGAAAAAAACAACCTTACGACTGTCCGTACTTTATTAACGGCACAATGCTATCGAAAGTACACCAGCATAAGTACTTAGGCATCGCTCTAACTTCTGACCCGAGATGGGACGCGCACATTGCCAACATGACCTCGAAGGCATTACGCAAGCTATTTTATCTCCGAAGATGTCTCCGCCTCGCACCAACGTCGACTAAGCTTCTCGCGTATACTACTTTCGTTAGACCGGTTTTGGAGTACGCTAACACAGTTTGGTTTCTCCACTCAGTAACTAACATAAGGAAACTGGAAAAAGTACAGTGAAAAGCGCTGCGGTTTATTTAGAACAAGTATAAGCACACAGATTCACCTACTAACCTTGCGGCTATATCGGATTTAGCGACGCTCTCATCAAGAGCGAAGCAAGCACGGCTCAAATTTGTATTTAACTTGATTCACAACTACTATAAGACAGATCTAACAAAATACACATGTTTTTCGCAGTCACGATCATCGAGACCTAAACATGTACACGCTTTAACAGAATATTCATGCCATAATGACACATTCATGTACTCTTATTTCCCCCTCGTGATAAGGGAATGGAATCGCCTCGATCCTTCAGTAATTTCTGCAGACTCATTATCTCAGTTCACATCATGGTTAGAATCCATATCAAGCAATCAGTAACGCAGTCTTATCCATATAATATGCTTTGCGACTCTTGTAGGCCATGATGATTATCGTGAAGGTGTTTACTGTTATTTCTGTTCCCGTTTGCTGTCCTTTTCATGATGTATTTTCTGTGCATGTCTCCTAGAAATATGACATCTATGTTATTTTTTTTATGTATTCTTAGCTTGTTCCTTTACGTTCCTTGTTTGGCTTATTGACACGCAATTTGTATGTGCACGTTTATTACCATGTATTTCATTTTTGTATGTCCCCCTGCTATGGTCCCTGATGGGACTGGCAGTATTGAAAATAAACAAAGAAATAGTCTGTCCAAGACGACGGCACTAAATGCAACAGTAATGAAAACCGGAACACTTATTACGTACGACAAGGGCTTCATACCATGCACGATTGGCACAACGCGACTCTGCGCCAGCAGCTGCCTATTGATTAACAGCACGTAAACTGCATAACGCCGAAGCATCGAAAGGTGCTTAACGCTTTTCAAATAGCCCGAAAGATAACTTCTCCTGCTGAACTGTTAATAAACGAGACAAAAAAAAATTTTCCAACAACCGTCAAACGCAGTGCCTTCAGTTTGAAACGTGTAAAGGTGCTTGCCGGAGCGACTAATTTATTGTTCTATAATTTTTTCGCATAAGTTGCAAAGCTGCGACTGACTGAGCTTATCCGCAAGTTTCATGCTCCAGAAGCGTTGGTGGTCGCACATATTTAGATTGGGTGAATCTAGATATTGCTTCAAGTCTCGTGTTTTGCGTGCGGTAACTTCCCAAAATTATTTAGATTGGTTGCCAAGAACCTTAAGAATACTGCTACTTTTAATCTATACGAAAACGGCAGCGCACACACTGCTGATGCATGCCCCGCAAACGTGGCCTTTCATCCGAGCCCGCAAGCAGTTATTCAACTATACGTCTCTGTTTGAAAATTCTTCATGCTAACAGAATTTCGATATATATAAAGCGTGTCACGAGAATTTCACTGCACATGCGACGCAGCATCCATCGTGGCCGGATCGAGCGCCACGAAATGAGATCTACCTCACTAGCGGCTCAACACACACAACCCGCTTAGTGGCAGCTCAGTATCCAGTTAAAACACGGTGTACTTCCTTTGTTACGCACGTTAACTATGACGCTAAAATCAACAAGCGTGAGCGATCGCTTGCCGTAAAACATTCCGTATAGTAGAAGTGAGAACAAGAGCGCGTTATGAAATCATGAAAATGAGAAACCGATACTATGCCCGAGTCGCCTGCGCTACATGCAGCGGGCTCGCGCTACGATATGCGCTCACATAATCATGAGCTATTGACGCAAACCATCTTTGCTAAAGCTTACCGTTCGATGTAGTTGACATGTGATGCCACAAAGCAGACACGCATACACAGACACCAACGTTCAGGCAGACACCGCACACCGCTACAAGCGTTTACGTGCATGGCACACTCGTTGAGAATTCAATTTGACGCGGACAGATGGTGCTCATTGCGCAGGCGCAGGAGCTCCGCGCGCCAGGGCGCGTGCGCTCCTAGAAGTCTGTGCGCCTTTTTCTTTCTTTTTTTTTTGTCTCTTTCTCTCTCTCTCTCGCTCAGCGCCCCACGCGCGTCGGAACGGGTTGCTTTTCTTTTCCATTTGTCATCCTTTTTTTCATGAACGAAGGAAATGCGCTGGGGGGGGGGGGGGGGGGGGCAGGTTGTATTACAAATGCTGTGGGCTATCGTATGAGACTGGAACGCAGACATGGATGAATGCGCTGTTTGTAAAAGCCGTAACAGAGCCCTTCAGGCGCTTCCATTATCGCCAGCGACGATGAGTAATACAGCGCATTTGTAGCATATCTTCCAGCGTATACCACCAAATGTGATGCCCGTACGTATGTTAGTGCAAATTTTGCGTTCCGATGATAGGTCAAAGCAATCAGTACAGCACTGAGACACTTATATGCCTGGCCGCGCAGGCATACCAACTGCGAAATTCTGGGTGGGCTCAGAGAACTTGGCACATATTTTAAGTGAATGAGACGCTTTGATGAGTTTATAATGCAGGATATCAGTCAACGAAAAACCGCCTGAAGTTGTGATGCAGCTGAGACATGAAGACAGTGTGAAAAGTATCTGAGAATCGGACGACACAGAACGGGCACACCACATGCGCGACATGTGGTGTGACCTTTGGCGACATGTGGTGTGACATGACCTTTGGCGACGTCCCACCCTATGGCCTTCACCGGCGGTGATATAGGAAACCATGGAAAATAATTCGAATTGCAAAGAAGTGTACGTGGTGTTTCACTTAATTTGAGCCAGACTTTAACATATGCAAATGCTACGTAGCTGGAGAGAAACAAGGTAATGTTGTTTGCCATCGTTTGAAGAAGCTCAGATTATTTTTTTTTGCATTCACCTGACTAGTTAATTAGTGTTAATTTATTTCTGAATTATATTAATTAGTTGATGAAAATTCTCAATGATAAAATTGCAGAGCAAGAGTAGAAACTCCAGATACAGCTTTCTGTTGCTAAACACGTGCTCTATAGAAGTAGTTTTCCGAGCGGGAAGAAACCCGCGATTACACGCAATGTGACTCGAGCGGCTGGTCGCAGAGCTATATATATCTATATATCTATGTGTGCGTTTGTGTGTGTGCGTAAATGTGTGCATGTGCGTGTTTGTGAAGAACTACGTAGAGTGGGAATCGACAAGAAGAAATATAAACCTTATCGACTCTCGTCTATAGACAGTCTAAAGACGAACAATGAACAACAATAGAGACTGTATCGACTTTTGTATATAGGTAGTCTATAGAGGGCAAGTAGACAAAAAAGAACACCTTATCGACTTTCGCCTATAAAAAGTCTATAGACAAACACTAGACAAAAATAAGTAGAGATTGTATCGACTTGCGTTTATAGGTGTCTGTTGTGGGGAAGTAGACAACAAAGAAACAAACACCATACCGTCTATAGACTGCAAATAGACAAAAAGAAATACAAATCTTATCGACTTTCGTCTATAGAAAGTCTATAGACAAATAATAGACAAAAATAAATGGAGACTTTATCGACTTTCGTCTATAGGTAGTCTATAGAGGAGAAGTAGACAAAAAAGAAACAAAAATTTTATCGACCTTTTTTTTTCGACCGTCTATAGACGGCGAATAGACATAAAGAAATAGAAATCTTATCGACTTTCGTGTATCGAAAGTCTACAGACAAATATTAGAAAAAAATAAATAGAGAGTGTATTGGCTTTTGTCTATGGGTAGTCTACAGAGGGGAAGTAGACAAAAAAGAAACAAACACCATATCGACTTTTTTCTATAGAGCGTCTATAGACTGCGAATAGACAAAAAGAAATAAAAACTTTATCGACTTTCATCTATAGACAGTCTATAGACTTTGTATCAAGAAAAGTCCAAAACTACAGAAAGGCAAGGTCGTCTATAAAAAGTCCAGACTTTCTAGACACATCTAAGCTCATTTTTCGCAGTCTGTTTTTGTCTTACTTGATGGATGGTAGGACAGACAGGTGGACAGGTTTCCTCATTGGGTAGGTATAGACATGTTTACAGACTTGAAGACGGCACAAGTTAAGAGTGAAGTCCTGTTGAAATATCCAATAAATTGCAATAGGCACAGGGGAAAAGAAAATTAGCAGTTTAATATTTTAAGCCATGTGCTCCTTTCTACAGAGCGAAGGAATCTCATCTTGCTGGGATCGACATGAACTCCGTCGCTATGTGAAATGCAGGCATCCAAGGAGCCGCGCATGCTGTGCCACGTCTTTAGTGGACTGGTAGCGCCCCGAAGATGAACGCGTAGGTCGCTAAAGACACCCGGTGGCCGTCGTAAGGCGCCAGTAGCGCGTAAGTGACGTGCGGGTGAACAGTTACGCGAACGTCACAAGTCAGAACACTGGCATGTGCAGCAGACGACGGGACGATGGCGCTCAAGATTCTTGCTGGGATTTCGCACTGCGAGTTTTAAGGCCTGACGCACCGGAAAACGCATTTTCATGTGTTTGCTCTTGAGAAACGTCGCTACTTGTAGGGGGCAGGCCGCATTCATGGCACCATGTAACATATAAAGTAGAAAACTGGTGCGAATTGCGATGAAACTGCACCCCGCTAATAGAGCTCACCGTGGTAAGCTAAGACGTGGAGCACCAGCATTTATATTCCAGATGGTATTTTGCTGTGCACGTTAGTATTGTCGCGTACCTAATCGTGTAAATAGGGGACGAGCAAAAGAAAGTCACCGATGGTGTATGAAAACTATAAAATACATACCACTAGGTATCCATGGGGCCACTGGGTGTATTCCACTGGGCATGTGCCCCAGGGGGCCAAGGGGCATCTGCCTCTCTTCAATAAACCTTTTTTGTCGTCAACTTGGGTCACTACAAGTATCACAACAACATCGCACCTACGTGGTTACATTCACGTAAAGCGATTTTCCTTGCAATTGAGGGTCGGCGTATATGGCGTGGGTTTTTTTTTTTTTTGGCGCTCAAGAAGTGCATGCTTGCCAAATATGACCTTAAATATCGCGTTTATGCTCTCTAAAGGCTTTGCATGAGAGATATTGAGCTAAATGGCTTTCGCTGCTAGCGAAGTGGTTCACGAAGACTGCTCTGATTTTCTCGCTAGTCATACAGTGACGAAGTATTTGTCAAAAGACTACAAAGACTGCCAGAGCGATTGCAGGGTTATGAATGATAACATCTAGGTGTGTTCCCGTATTTCTTGGCTCCAATGGCGCTGCGCAGCCACAATACTAGCGTTGTATAGTTTGTTGATTCCATCCACACCACTGCGCGATGTTCAAACTGTACGCAGGCTTCTCTCATGTCAGTGGCAACTGCAGTCGAGCACCTGTGTAATGAACCCATCTAGAACGAAATGACCTGTATAGCGAAGCACTTCTGCGCGCTCAAGCCACTGTTTGTGCGTGTATTCTTCGGTTCCAACAGCAAGGAGTGATGTGGGCATAATTGTTCCTGCAGATTATTCGTACGCACCACCCCTCACACCGAAGGCACAGCTGCGCGATGTCCACACCGTATGCAGACTTCTCTCATGCCGACGCCAACTGCAGTCGAGCACCTCTACAACGAACGCCTCTAGGATGGAATTACCTGTATAACGAAGCACTTGTATGCGCCCTGGCTTTCGAACGGCCACTGTATACATAATTATTAGGCGGTTTCAGCAGAGAATTGCTTATGCTCTGCTCCGCACACATTTCACACGAAACGGTGGCTGCATGAAATGCACTGATTTCACGTATCCAACATGCACCTCTCCCAGAGACGTTAGTGACGTCTTCGCAGCTTCCGCAAAGCCGGCTTCCTAGCGGAACGTGGGCAGCCTTCTTCGTTCCGCTGCCGCTATGAGCATTTCGCGCCCTCACCTCAATGCTTTAGGTAGCGTTATGCTGAGCGGCTGGGCGCAAATTGTTGCGATACACCGGTCTGAGCGGAGGGGACCGTAAATGCTCTGCTAAAACTGTCTAATGACTTTCTTCCTTGCGTCACGAGCGGGAGCGTGTACGTTTGTCCCATTCTCGCCTCGTGGCAGATAATGCTTCGTGGACGCTGTGGTAAAGGGACGCTAAAGGCAAATATGAAGTCCAGCTAAAAGGATGGATCAGTGCTCGAGGAGCTCTAAGGCGTCAGTATTATCACGACCAGAGCCTTAATAACCGAGAAATTGAGGAAAACGCAGGACATGATTGGAGACTCCCCCGGGATATTTAAGTAGTTGCCCGATGATGAAAGCAGTCCTCAGTTATATTCTGTCACTAGTACTCAACCACTCGTTGCAAAAAAAAAAAAAAAACATCTTTGTATTGTATTTTAAAAGAGAGAGAAAGAAAAACTCAGTGTCTTTCCACTCTGTGAAGAAGGACGACCAGTGAAGCTGTGTATGTGGGCCCCGTAATGACAAAGTACACCTCCGCCGGGGGTCAGCATTGCACTATCTTCGGTATCGGCCTACGTATCGGAAGTGCTTAACGCCTGCTCCTCCTCCGCTGCGGGTCGGGCCGGTATTGCACTATATTTGGGATCGGCCCACGTATGGGGAGTGCTTAACGCCTGCTTCACCTACGCCGCTGGTTGGGCCGGTATTGCGCTATCTCCGGGATCGGCCCACGTATGGGGAGTTTTTTGCTTATGAAGCGAAAATTTCTTTGAAGGGTAGAGGTATACAGCTTCGCTATAAAACGCTTATTATTCAAAACAGTGTCCCGAGCGAGGCCCAGTATCAGCATAAGTTGGGAAGGCTCCTTAGTCCAGAAACCCTCTGGCTTCGACTGCCCTCTTGGCCCTGGCGACGAGTTGTCGTTGGTCATCCTAGTCCCCGAGGGCGAGCTTGGCCTCCCACGTTTCGAATAGGGAATAGGTGCTCGTTTCGCATCCGTTTCTGGTTGCATTTCGCTGCCTTCCTACCACGGGCATTCCAGGAGCAAGTGTGGCGGAGTGTCAGGTACGTTGCAGAGTGGGCAGAGGTAGCCGTAGAGCATCAGGTAGAGGCGGTGCATTATCGTTCCGTGGGTGTACTTGTTATAAAGTTTGTAAACAGGGATACGGTGCTTCAGAAAGGCTGGCCAACGTTTCGATAGGAGGACCTATCTTCGTCAAAGGCGGCCTCGTCATCCTCGGCATGTTAGTTGTAAAGGATTAGTGCAGTGACGTCACGTGCGTTTGTTGTCGATGGTGGTTGGTTATAAAGGGAGAGACTTGAGGTAATGAGCCCTGTCGCCTGACGTCTGTGAGCGTTGTTTCCAAAACGAGGGCACAAGAGCGGGAGAGTGGGAAGGCGGGGAGGAAAGAAAAGAAAGAAAAGGAGAGAGAAAATGTGGGGGGGGACACCAATAGGAAAAAAATGGGAGAAAGAACAATAAAAAAAAAGAAGGGGGGCATGGGAGGACGTTGGGGAAGTGAGAGGTTAGGGAGCATTCAGGAGTGTCGTTGGCGGCATGTTCTTGTGGCATTAGAAGATCCGGTCAGGCGGTCAGTGCGCGAGTAACACAAAAGACCGCCTCCCCCCCCTCCCTCAAAAAAAAACATGAGTTGAAAGAGTGACTTGAGTAGCATAGCAGCAATGCGTCAAGTAATTTTGAAGTAGTTAAGATAGCGACAAGGAGTCTGGGGTGCAATGTATGGTGTAATTGGACGGTAGCGGCATGGTCTTTCAAGGGATGTTAGCCCGAGTAGCTCAACATAGGTGTCGGTACGGCGGTATACAGTAATGGCTATACCCTGCGTGCCTGAGGCGCCGAAAATGGTATACTGACGTGTGGAACTTCGGGATGTGTTGGTGAGGGTGTTTCAAAAGACATAATAAAAACAGACAAAAAAGAAAAAGAGAGGGAGGGAACCGACAACGGAATAACAAACAGGAGGGTGACGTGCGCAGAAGCGGGCGGGGGCAGGTGTACATGGTAAAACGGGGTGGTACAGTTGATATAAACGTAAAAACATGAAAGAGCATATTAAATTGAGTAGTAGGCAGGAAAAAATTTTCGAAATGGAGGAAAAGGTGAGGTTAAGAATTAAGATTAGCTGGTGGCATAATGTGTTAATGTATATTAACATTAATATGTAATGTAATGTGTAATGTATATTAAATTGAGTAGCAGGCAGGAAAAAATTTTCGAAATGGAGGAATAGGTGAGGTTAAGAATTAAGGTTAGCTGGTGGCATAATGTGTTTTGTGTCTTGGTTTATGATATGAGAATTTCCGATTTAAGTTAGAGCTTTTAAAGATTCTGAGTTGTCACATGCCAAATTAATTCCCGTAGGGTGTAGGCAATTAAACTTGTCTATGAGGTGTGATTCCGTATATTTGCTTTCGCGAGGTGAACGGAAACCGGTTTGTAGTATATAGAGCCTTGCTTTGTCAAATATATGACCATGGCAATTAAAGTGGCTTGCTACTGCTTTAGGTGAATAGGGTTTTGTGTCCGCGCGGCGACCGTTGAGTTCTGTATGAATTTGTTGTACAGCCGTTCCTATGCATTGTTTGCTACAAGCGGCACATGCTAGAAAGTAGACTACGTTGCTCGATGTGCAGGTGGAAGCCGAAGTTACCTTGTGTGCTAAATTCGACGCGCTACTTTTTGCTGTAGTAGTAGATTGAACATGTTTGCACGTAGAGCACCTGGGGTGGCCACAGGGACCGCTTCCCAACTTCGTCATTGTTCTTAGTTTGGCATGCACAAATTTAGTGTTGCGTCTGTAGCTTACAGACCCGCCGCCGGTGGCTTGGAGGTTGTGGGGAATCGCGTCGTGGCTAACGTTATGAAAGGCTCCCTTGACGTCTACTGCCAGTATGGAGTATTTGCTTCTATTGTTTAGTTGATCAAATAGGCCTTCTTTTAGTTGTAAGAGTACACCTGCGTTGAGAGGTGCTGCCTGAAGCCGAACATGGCGTCCGGTAGGTGACCGATGTGTTCCAGGTTCTGGATACTACGGTCGTGCACCATATGTTCGAAAATATTTCCCGCGCACGAGGTGAAGAAGATCGGGCGTAGGTTCTCCAAGATGAGAGATTTTTTGGGCTTGTGGATCCTGGTGATCTCCGAGTGCTTCCATACAACAAGCAGTTCTCCTTTCTCCCAGCATTCGTTGTAGTAACGGAGGAGAGCCTCGGTGGCCTGCTGCGGTAGGTTGCGCAGGTGCTTGTTAACGATCCGGCACTTACCGGGGCTGGTATTTATAGCCAGCTTAGTTAGGGCCACGTGGAGTCCGGCCAGCGTGAAGGGTCGGTCGAGTTCTGGATTCGGCTTTCCAGAGTATTCTTTGCTGCGAGCTGACGCGGGAGAGCGTGCGTGTCCGCATAGTTTCTTTTGTATTTCTCGCAGGAGGTGTTCTTCTGATCCGGCGTGGTGGTGGATAAGACTATGAAGATGTTGCTTCTGTTTCGTTTTGGTGGGTTCAGTAGCCAGGAGCGCGCGTATTTCTGTGCGCCCACGGCTGTCAGAATTATCACCTTATTTTCAACTACGTCTTTTGTCATCGCACGTCTAGTTAGAGCACCGTTGTCGCCCAGCGCGACAAGAAAACACCCTTAAGGGTGTAAAACATTTTACAGTGTACCTAGTTTGGCATATCCAGTGGCCCGAGTTGGCGGCACATTAGTCTGCCGCATAGTCAGTGACACAAGTTGGCATGAAACAGGTTAACTGATGTCACTGAAGTGCCCCACCCACTCAGTGGCACATTCTCAGTTATCGAAGTTGGCCTCATCGAGGTTCATTGAACAGCGGCACATACGCAGTGCCGCGTATCGAGCCCACCCAAGTTGCTGCGAACGTTTATACTGGCAAGGACGTGTGGCCAGTCCATCGTGTACGTCTTGCGGTTGCTGCAAGACACTTCAGCACCTGATATTGAAGTGTCCCGCTTTCAGTGCGCAGTGCATGTCCCCGGCAAGGGAGTATCATCTCCTTGGCCTGCGGTGTACGACACTCGACGAATGTTTGTACCCCAGTGGTTGTACGTCTGGACGCGATCGGGCTCATCGAACTCTCCTTGCTCTCCTAGAAATACATACCTCATGTTCATGTTTGTAACTCAGACACCATTTCTTCTATTTAATATTTTTTTACCAGCGTGACCTCCAGTGACCGGTACCACTGTGTGTGTGGCCTGTACTGCGTGTCCTACTTTATTCCTTCAGGCTTTTCATCTTGCTTATTATTTCATCTTTCCTTCCCTCCTTCCTTTCTTCCATTTATATGTTGCTGTCAGCTCCTTTCGGACGAGTAGGCAGGCGCTGTGTTCTTTCCGGTAGCAGTCGCCAGCCTGCTCCTGGTTTTCCTTTTCCTCTAAAATTTACATATGTTTTCAAAACAAATACTACTACTACTGCTACTACTACTACTACTACTAACAATAATAGTACTAATAAATGGAGCGCTTGTTCGGTAGTATTTGTTTCGCTTGTTAGACAAACCGCAGTGGAAATAGCATCGGAAACTGTCTGAAGTATTCTAAGAATCCTAATCGCATTAAAGAAACAGGGGCAACAATGTAGATGAAGAGGTGGCGCAGCCCCAATCGGAAGTGGCGCATGATGATTATTCATCCACAAAGTGTACTTAACAGAGTGCTCGGCTTAAATAACTTTTTCTTAGTTGATGCTAATCACGCATGCATAGCTTGTTTCCTTCTTTTTTACTGTTTTTGTACCTCTCGATTCGCGCTGAGCGCTTTATAACACCTAATAAGAATAGGAAGTTGGGCAAGTTCCAGCCATACCACTGTGTAAACTAACGTTGCATGCGGACTACATCTGAACTGTCTTACACTTTGCATGGTACGTCAAGATCTCCAAGACTTGAGTGTCCTCGAGGCGTGTCGCCAGCTTTTTGCACTTGCTTTTTCATGGGTTAAAACAGAGCAGGAGTGACCATGCTCTGTCCACAATTTTGCTGGTTTTTCTCCCGTAGTCTTGGTAATCTCGCACCTGTATTTCAGGCAGAATTAATGGCCGCCTTTCTAGCCCTGCGCAGGCTGCCTTCAAATGTGAGGACGTCTCCTGTTATAAGAGACTTCCTATCCGCGTGCTCAGTGCTTACTGGGACAAGAAACTACGGCAGGTATCTTTATTCGCTGGTCCCCCCCCCCCCCCCCACATTAACAGACATTCCATTGGATGTGATTGCCGGGTCACTGCGGATTACGTCTAAATGAAATGGCAGATTCGCTTTCCGAAACATTCCTGCATGGCCCAGTAGTTTCCTTCTCTTTTTCGCTTTCTCTCTGAAGCCGGGGCCCAATCGCTGTCACGCTCAATTATCATTATTTCCACCATACCACAACATAAACAAGATCATAACCTTTTCACTATTTCGCATCCTAGACAGTACAGTTTGTACTGCAGTCAAAGAAAGAGAATGTGCAGAAACAATCGACGATGTTGGTCAAGCAAACAATATCCGAAAACTTCTAGAAAGGTGCTCGCTTTATTAAAGGAATGACCTGCCTGGTCATTCACGAAGAGTGACGTCAGGGCCTCTCATGAGTTTCCTTCTTCCGTGAACGGCACCAACATTCGCTCCTCGCCATTCCGTAGACGCTTCTCGAGCAAAAATGGCGCTGATGCACGGCGGGAGGGCCCACGTCATGCTATTAGGCCAATAGCGACGAGGCGTCGGCCTCAGCCAGAGCACGCGAGGAGGGGGCGGCGTTCTTGAAAGCGTGGCACTACTTTACGAAGTTTGAGGGGTTTTACTTCCCGATCGCTCTACCCGGGCATCTAAACATTCGTGCGCCCCAGTGCTCTGAAGCAAATAGGTTGCGCGAAAGCACTGGCCATTTTTATTGACACCAATGTGTCGGCCCTGAAAGTCCGAGCCCCACCATCGACCACCACGAAAACGAGCAAAAGAGCCAAAGAAAGCGATTAGCTTTGAGGAAGCTACTACAGACATCGGTTGTCGGCCTTTTAAGTCCACTTAACCGAAATCTCAAGAAAAACGGTCAAAATGTCTATTCTCGTACTAAGCAAGGCCAGAGTTTCTACAAAGCCTTGTCGGACTTAGCTTTATCTCGGGGCTGAGGCTCCATAGTTCACGACGAAGTCCTTCAGTCTAGCGCAACTCGAACAGTGGCACAAATGAAAAGGACGCTGCGCATTTAGCGTTAACTTCCAAGAGCGTTTAGCTCCGGGAAAGGTTGTGGGAAGTTAGCACTGTTTGTGCTCTGCTTTTCCTTTCTCCATGTACTTGTAGTTGCGCTACACTAAATGCCTTCGTGATGCTGTAGCAACAAATCCAAATCGCAATATGGTAGCTGTTGACCACTTCGTCTTTCTTATTCTTGATGTCGCTCTGTGGCATCTAAAAGCACAGTGAAGACTTTTATTTAATGTTTTGGTGTTGGTCACAGTAAAATTTAGCGCCTCTACGTGGATTTTTCTCGACATGCTTCCTCTATATATGGCTGGTTTCGATGTCACGCATGAATGCTTATTGTCAAAATGCGTATGTCAATTCCGGCGCGAGTCCCGATAGCTAGCGCAGTCTTTTTCTGAAGCATGATTTTGAATGGAACCAGCGACCATCTTTCGTGACTTACTGGTTGGAGCCCGCAGTCGTCCCTTTTATTTATGAGGTACTACCGTGCTAGAAAATGCAGATTTGTTGGGCTTGCAAAAGTAGACACGCAGATAAATCGTATGACTGCGGCGGGTCTTTCTTCTACTACGTGAATTACAGGCAGGGTAGTTGCGGGTGAAACAGACGTAGAGAGTGTCTGGGGGCAGCAGAGTGTGAGCGAGTGAACGAGTGAAACAACTTTATTCGATCCACAATAGACGCGAGTAAACTAGCAGAGAGTTAAATGCATTGACTCGAAACTGAGAAATATGGCGCCATGGGCGCGTTTCGGTTTGCAGATGGTGGAGGGGGGGAGGTATAATCATGAAAATGGGCGATTCGGGTGGCGACTCAAGATTGTTTTCTATTTCATGCGAATCCTTCAAAACTCTTGGAATTAATTTTCACTGTATACGAGCAGGCAAACAAACAAACAAACCCACACACAAACACAAACAAACAAAGGAACAACCACACAAGTAAACAAAGAAGCAAACAAACACACAGAGAAGACAAGCACCAACTGCAATGCATGCTCACTGACCTGGAGAGGCAGAGCAGAAGGGTGGGACTAAATATTAATCTGCAGAAGACTAAAGTAATATTTAACAGTCTCCGAAGGGAACAGCAGTTTACGATAGGTAGCGAGGCACTGGAAGTGGTAAGGGAATACATCTACTTAGGACAGGTAATGACTGCTCATCCGAATCATGAGAGTGACATAATCAGAAGAATAAGAATGGGCTGGGGTGATTTTGGCAGGCATTCGCAGGTCTTGAACAGCAGGTTGCCATTATCCCTCAAGAGAAAAGTGTATAACAGCTATGTCTTACCAGTACTCACGTACGGGGCAGAAACCTCGAGGCTTACGAAAAGGGTTCTACTTAAATTGAGGACGACACAACGAGCTATGGAAAGAAGAATGTTAGGTGTAACGTTATGGGATAAGAAAAGAGCAGATTGGGTGAGGGAACAAACGTGCGTTAATGACATCTTAGTTGAAATCAAGAAAAAGAAATGGGCATGGGCAGGCCATGTAATGAGGAGGGAAGATAACCGATGGTCATTAAGGGTTACGGCCTGGATTCCGAGGTAAGGGAAGCGTAGCAGGGGGCGACAGAAAGTTAGGTGGGCAGATGAGATTAGGAAGTTTGTAGGGTCAACATGGCCACAATTAGGACATGACCGGGGTAGTTGGACAAGTATGGGAGAGGCCTCTGCTCTGCAGTGGGCGTAACCAGGCTGATGATGATGATGATGAAAAAAGCAATCAATCAAGCAAACAAAAAACAAGCGAACAAACAAGCAAACAAGGAACAAATAAAAAAGAATCCTGCAAACCCTATCTCTCGATTAATGTCAACGTTAATGGAACTAGCATTCAAGCAACCTGGCGACACACTTATCTTCACTTATCTGCTGCTGAACGTTCCTTGCTCGATGCACGCTGCGATCCCATTCTGTTTACTACACTTTTTTCTCCACACTCGTTCGCTTTTTTGACCGACTTTCTCGCTTCTCTGTGGCTGACTTCAATTTTCTTTTGCGGACTTGAATCTTCCTTGTTGTCTTGCTTATCTGCAACCTGGACACCTACACAGTGGGCTATAGGCGCCGTGCACACCGACGGACGCGCCACTGGTGGCGGCATTCGCAGAACACGCGGGAGAGGAGCCTGGCGCGCGCCGTAGTTTGTTGCGTCGTTGATCGTGCTTCTCTGTCTTGTTCACGTTTTCAGAGCAAGATAGGCAACACCATTCGCACGTGTGGGGTGGCCAAAGCTTCAGGGAGTGTCGAAGAAGAATTATTGCAGGGTGGGGGGGCTCAAATACCGCTGAAAACGTGCCGGGGATACGGTTCTAATCATTCCCGGCAAAGCCTCATCAGCGGGAGCAACGGTAGCAAAAATGGATCCTCGCTTCGAAGGGAAATTTCTTGTTCTCATCCTTTTTCCTTTGTCTCGTCGGCGTTTTGTTTCCACTCGATCACATTTAGACGCGTGAGCAACGAAGTTCCTCTGCAGTGCAGCATGTGGTTTAAAGGCATTTCGCTAAAGTTCGGAATGCTGTTTGCCGGTTATATTGTATTCCGCTTCTTTACCGCGTTGCGCTAGCAAGGCAGCACGACTGCACGAGCGCATTGCGTTGTATGTTAAAGCTACTGAAGTTTGCAAGAACTGAAATTGTTGGTTTCATGTGGCGCGGTAAATCCTCGCACCAGCTGTCGCGCACTTCATGTTTTTGCATCTATTTTATGCGTGGCTTTGCACATGTTTAACTGTTGCTAGTTGCTCCATGCATAACTCTTGTCGATTCTTTTGAGCTGCGAAGTTTTCACCCTGCCTTGTTTGTAAAGAGTATAAATCACGCTGTGTCTTATCGGAATGATACCAAGGAAGTGCTTCTTTAAGAGCTTTATTCTTTTCGCCCGAGGGCATCTTAGATATTGTTTGCGTTTTTGGAAATGTGTTTAGAAAATAGGTAGTTAAGGGCGAGAATTGGTAATAGCAGCTGCATATAGTATTTTTGTTCTATTTCTCGCTGAAAAGTTGGCGTCCCGTTCGGGAAGTCATCACACCTCGATGCTGCCTGAGCAAGCTTAACACGCCGAGTGATTTGTTTGTTTCACAACCTAGTCCCTTCTTGCATGTGAGTTTTGTGCTCAACTGAATTCTTTCTTATCCTTACGCTGCAGACGACTAAACCGGGTCTTGCCGCCAGCGCTCATCTACTTTGACTGGCGCTGCTCTGCCTTTAAATATATCATGTGGCACCTCTCTCTAGTAATATAAAAAAGTACTGAAAACTTAGTTAGTCTTTAGCTTTGTACGTTTCCAAGCAGCTCCCTTGGGGAATCTGAAATTGCACAAACTCCAGCGGGAAGGCTAGTTCATCGGCGTATGCAGCAGAATTGCGTCTGCGGTACATCACTAACACGCGCTTTTATTATCCCGTGTGTTTGGTGACTTCGTTGGCCAGTGTACGCGGTTCCATCAATAAATTGGCAATTACTCTTCTTGAGGCGACTTCGACTGCACTTATTCGGTGATGTCAGATGTATTCATCGGCAGAAAAATCACAATGGCATATGCAGAGATTGCACCGTACGGATTTGTTTGATATAAGTCTGCACTAACGACGGGTGCTTATTATTCAGGTACAGAAGCAGCATTGCGGCAAGGGCAGAATAAAAAAAACCATCGAGAGATCGCATCACTCAACAAAATTTATCGGCTAGTGAACATGAGCTCCACGTCATGTAAATGGGGTTCATGGCGTTTGTCTGCGGGACACACCTTGCACGTATGTGGACCATGCTGTCCCAAACACCGGTAACATCGTGTTCATACCCGCTCTCACAGAGGTCAGCATCTTCCCCACAGCTGTCACCGCAGAAGAAGCAGCCTGGCACCCGAACAAAGGAGAAATCGCAGCCGCGAGCTTCAGCCATCCTTGCTGCAAATGGCTGTCGTCTGCTACTGCTCCCGCGTGTACTGTTGGAAGCGTCCGCTAGGTGGCTTTCAGTGGCGCCTCTATAGGCGGTGCACGAGGCGTATAGCCATTCTGGAGGATTAGCAAACAATGTTGGCATGCACAGTTGCACATATCAAGCTGCACAATTTGCGCATACACGGTGAATTACCTTACACCCTAAATATGAATATGGGTGTAAATCAATCCATAAATCACGCCCTTACACAAAATTTGCTCCAACTGGCCCACGTCCGAACCCTTGCTCCCCCTTCCTTTTTTCCTTTTTCACTGTCAGGTTCAAGCCTAGCCTACGGGGCGCTGAAAGTCACCGGCAGAGTAGAGGTATCGCTCGAGGTACTCAGTCACAATTCGAAGCTGACCCTAAAGGCAACGGCAAACACCATCAAGTTGTTCGGAATATCAGTACTCGATTGGATTGGATTGGATTGGATTGGATTGGAGGCAACTTTATTTGTGCCCGCAGTTGGGCGCTTGCGCGCCCCGACGAGGGCCTACGTCATCTACGAAGTCGCCGTTACTCGGCGCGGGTCTCCGCTCGCCGTTGCCGGCTCGCTGGGTCCCTGCCTTTGGAGCGCCCCGAAGTTCCAGCCGCGTCGGGAGATGAGTTGAAGGAAGTAAACATCACGATTCTGAGCACAAGCGACCCCTTCCTCGTCACGGCACTCGAGACGCCGCTGAAAGCAGGGAAGTCGTGTGCGCTGGTCACCGAGTATGACTACGACAAGTCCTGGGGAGGCGGGCAAATCTCCATGTCGGCAAAGTGAGTAAATAGAGCGTTATGTATTGTCTGCAGTTCACCATTCCCAGAATACCTTATTAGCGGAGATGGGAGCAGTACAGTGACTATACGGACCTGATAGAAGCAGCGCAAAAATAACACGGATTAAACAGAGAACAGCACAGGAGCTCTATTATGTCCGTGTCTTTCATTTCATCGGTACTGATGTTATTTCTTACAATGAGCCAATACACCCAACAACAGTTCTATTAGACAACCACTATGGTGATAGCGACTAGTAGTTTTTCCACTTTTCGGTTCCGCGTCCTGGTAAATACGAAAAGTTCGCACATAGAAGCCCAATGACTCGAGTCTATGTGCGGGACAATGATGCTCAATCTACGTGTTTTTCGTTTACAAAATATGCCTCCCGCATCGTAATGATTCGCACCATGTGAACTGATGCGAGTTGCGTGGTGGGTAATACTGTTGAGACGGTAATGAATCTTTTTAATGTGGTACATTTTCAGTAATAACTAACCGCTATTCGTTTACGTTAAATAATCGTAAAGCCAGCTCTGGGTAGGATGTTCTTGTTGTGTCTGAAAGTAGGAGGGGCGTTTACAAAATCTGGACGCTAAAAGCGCGGGACGTAATTTTCGGCATGCTGAAAACGTGATCTCTGCAATCAGCAAATCAGCAAAAATAACTTTAATGCATGTCGATAACATCAATCGAAAACATTTCACCTAAGAGACTACAATGATTTCGCATTCCCACGCGTAAGCAGTCCCAAGTGCCTGTGCAGAATTTTTTTTTTCTTTTACTGTTGTGACTACGATCACACAGGTTCTGTTCCCCACTACGCTTCTATCAGGAACGCCATTCCCGCTAAGGCTGAGCAGGTAGCTATCGCCCTCGCTCTCCTTGACCATTCTAAGCAACAGATCTACACAGACTCAGAAGCAGCCGTCAGGCTTTGTATCATCGGATTGGATCACCGGATTGGTATCAGCTGAAGTAACTCGCATTTTAGGTCATAGGTATATTTCTCGTCACACAGTCGTCTGGTTTCCGGCTCACCTCGTATCACATCTGGTATCCGCAGACAACCTGAACGAAACCGCCCGCGCCAGAGTGCGCGAACGCACCGCGCTGGGCCGCCTGAGGAATCTTCGGACTCCAATCTAGCGGCCTTTAGGGACGTTCTCCTCACTTTTAATGAGATCATCAAACATTATCAATTGGGCAGGAGGGCCTTTTCCCTTCCTCATGAGAAGCTCTCTAGAGCACAGGCATCTACCCTCGACATGCTTCATACCAGGTCATACCGTAGTTTTTATTCCCACAGCCAGTTCATCGAAGGCCTTGATCCAACATGCCCATATTGCGGCGCCTCTTGTGCGTTAGATCATATGTTGTAGCAGTGACCCTCATTACAGGGTCCTCAACGCACGACCGAAGAGGAATGGAGCTTCATGCTCACGAGCTCAGACCATCTACATCAACTCGCGGCCGTTCAGAGGACCCACGACGTGGCGGTGAGGCTCGGCCTACCCGTCCCGACGTGGGAGCGGTCCGCTGCTCTACCACCTTGAGCGGTAGTGTACCTCAGACCTAAATAAAGATCCGTCCGTCCGTCCGTCCGTCCGTCCGCCCGCCCGTCCGCCCGTCCGTCCGTCCGTCCGTCCGTCCGTCCGCCCGCCCGCCCGCCCGCCCGCCCGCCTGCCTGCCTGCCTGCCTGCCTGCCTGCCTGCCCGCCCGCCTGCCTGCCTGCCTGCCTGCCTGCCTGGCCTGCCTGCCTGCCTGGCCTGCCTGGCCTGCCTGGCCTGCCTGGCCTGCCTGGCCTGCCTGCCTGCCTGGCCTGCCTGGCCTGCCTGGCCTGCCTGCCTGCCTGCCTGCCTGCCTGCCTGCCTGCCTGCCTGCCTGCCTGCCTGCCTGCCTGCCTGCCTGTCTGTTCTGTTCTGTCTGTTCTGTCTGTTCTGTTCTGTCTGTTCTGTCTGTTCTGTCTGTCTGTTCTGTCTGTTCTGCCTGCCTGCCTGCCTGCCTGCCTGCCTGCCTGCCTGCCTGCCTGCCTGGCCTGCCTGGCCTGCCTGGCCTGCCTGGCCTGCCTGCCTGCCTGCCTGCCTGCCTGCCTGCCTGCCTGTCTGTTCTGTTCTGTCTGTTCTGTCTGTTCTGTTCTGTCTGTTCTGTCTGTTCTGTCTGTCTGTTCTGTCTGTCTGTTCTGTCTGTTCTGCCTGCCTGCCTGCCTGCCTGCCTGCCTGCCTGCCTGTCTGTCTGTCTGTCTGTCTGTCTGTCTGTTCTGTCTGTCTGTCTGTTCTATCTGTTCTGTCTGTCTGTCTGTCTGTCTTCCATTGTATCTTTCAGCTTTCATCGTCTCCAGTTGTATTTGCATAAAAATAAACAATAAAGAATAAATCAGTTGGCGTTACAATACAAACCGCGATATTAACATACAATTAAATGCTTTATTCGTGCTTCTCTGACGATAGCATGTATCAAACGACACTTAAGTTTGGTTAGACCTTCCATTTGCCAGCATTCATGATGGTTTCACGGCAGCTTCTAGAATATTTTTCATGAACGTTGGCCCCAGACCAGAGTTCCGCGATGCTGGTTTTGTTATAAAGGCGTGAGAAGGTTCACAATAATTTACTCAAGCATTAGCAGATATGGTGTAACGTTTACATTAACAAAGTATGTGCGAGCGAATCGGAATCATAGATCAGTTGAAGGTATGTCAAATCCACGCTAGCTTTGATCGTGAATGTATGCCAGTGAACGCACCACGAAGAAACACTCCGGAGTGCGCTATCTATGTCACGTGTAAACCTGGATGGTTTATGTGCCGCTAGTTTGCGCGTTTTCTTGTGGCGTTTGAAAAAGCCTACCCGTTCTACCACAATGTAAACCACAAGGAGTGTGGACTAAGCAGCACCGATATCCGTTGAAAGGGGTGTTTGGTCAAAGCCTACATTGATGGTACGAGCATCCGCTTTAGCCTTCAATAAACTGTGCTTTTATTTAGTTTTGTTGTTGTCGACGACTTTTATTGAAAATTAAGGTAGCCTAAGTTGGAACTTGGCGGCATTCTTTGTCTGTCTCGTTATCCGGGGTACCTTTACTTCGCGCTACCATTCTCCACAGAAGAGTACACGTTACAAGACAATTATTGCGGTAAAACATAGGCACGCTACAGAGCTTTTGCCTTTTGTCACCTCTGTTGTGCTCACGTTCATATGGAGTTAATGAACCAACTTGTTACTGTCATTGTAGGCAAGATCATTGAGTTTGTATGTAGTAAACATTGGGCTCTATAACGTAAAGCTATTCTAATCTGTTAATTTTATCGTAACCCTCTGCAGGTCAAGCCGGCAGTAGCTAGCGACCACCTGTCGAATGTTGGCTACCAAGGTATTCAGGATGGTCTCGTACCTGACGATGCACGCCTAGGATCCTGGATTGGCTCCGCGCCGCGTCTACGCATTCATGCATTACTGTGTCCAAGTGCCAATGCCAGATAGGGAGCCACCTCGCGTAACTGTCTTGAGACTCCGTGCCTGTGAAAAAAATTTTAGGCCTATCGTCTGCTTTGCTTGCTCGCTCTCTACCTTCGATCAGTATCCCCCCCCCCCCCCCCCCCCCAACCTATACAGTCATTCTTACAATTCAATTTTAAGAATACTCATGACTGTGTGCGAACGACCGTTGTCGGATTATGGGTACTCCGTAGGAAGCCCTACCAGTCAATACTATACAGCACCGAACTCTTCTGTAGTTTGGATGTTCCATCTCGGTTCGACTTTCCATCTCGGACGTTTTCTCACTTACATCACCAGTTCGCCATCACCCTTCGGAACACCGGGAAACTAATTTAACGACCTCGTTATGCCGTAAATAAAGTTGTTTCTGTCTCTCTCATAGATCGCGCGATCCGTTCGATATTCTTTTTTGTTCATTCTGCCTCCGCTGACATTCAGGCTCGCAATCCTGCTTAGTCCTATTTACGACCGGCCGTTAACCAACGGCTACGAGGTTGGAATAATAGGGATGGGTGGGATATTAATGACGGATGGGACGTTCCTGAAACATAGTATTTTACAGCGAAGCTGTTAGCCTCTAGTTGGTCGGCATTTCTTGCGTCCCTCTACGAACAAATATTACCCTCATAAGCAATGGCTCATTACCCCTGCTGTAGATTCATAGAAGTGAAGACAAAGAAGATTTCTTAACGCTCTTGGCGCACGCCTTTCTTCTTTTTCGCTTTACTGTTCCATAAACAACTACATCCAAAAATGTTTAAGCTCCAAGGTTCAAAGTCTTAACTGCCTTCTTTTTATTCACCTAATTTAACCACCTGAGTCATGGCTAAGAAGAACAGCAACAACACCACCAAACGTGTAGTAGACGGGTCTACGAATTCTGTCATACCTAAAAGTATGGTGCCATAAACTCGACTTACAACGACGACGAGCTGATCAAAAGGGACCTCTGAACAAGCTGCCCTCACGAACATTGACTAAGTCCACTAAAGTCCCGACCTGGCATCTTGTACCGCTGCTATCCGCTCTAGGTCTACTACCCTCAGCAACTAGGCCTACGATCTGCACGCCCTGTCGATACCGCCGCGAGCCTATGAAAGAATGGCACGCCATAAGAGGAAACGGAGTGCCCTGCTGGCCGGTGTGACGAAAGTCATGAACGACCTCACCTCGCTGATCTTATCTGCGGCACCGATTATTGGTAAGCTACAAGACAACTAATGAAAGAGGCAGCTTCACGAGGAATGAAATAGCGCAATTGAAAATTGGTAGGAGACGACCAATTTGAACCGGAACTCCAAGACGTGGACAGCTACCAAATTTCTATATGATTGGCGAAGTCTAAAGTTATCAGGTGCATAGAAGAAATATAAAACTCAATGAGCGATACTCAAGCGCGTGGGCAATGAACGCCAAACTCGTCGAGAGAACAGAGAATTTCGAGCTACGATCAAGCTTCCGAAAGTGGAGATGAACAAATTCGATGGAAGTGTTCAAAGCTGGCGCTCTTTTTGAGATCAGTACGAGTTTTCTATACACACAAATAAGCATCTGTCCAACATTAACAAATTTAAATGTTTGAAGAGCTACCTTGTTTGCAATGCAAAAGACAGCATGATTGGCCTATCATTGACAGTTAGCAATTATGAATTTGCTGTATACTTGCTCAACGAATGTTTTCGACGCAAGGAATTTGCCGTGAACGATCACATGAGTCAACTGCTTCAGTTAAAGCCTGTGGTTTCGACTGACGACGTGATTTCTTTGCGATTTCTCTATGATGAAATATTCGAGAATGTTCGAGGTCTCGAGTCCCTCAGTGTAAAGCAGGAAGAGTACAACACCCTTTTGAAAGTTGTGTAGAAAGGTGTCTACCACTGGAGATTATGCTTTGCTATTGCCAAAACAAGTCCAACAACGTAGACGAAAGTAGCAGCTTTTCTCTGCTTATCGTATTTTTGAAGAGGGAAGTGACTAGCAGAGAAGAAGCTTTTAAGATTGCTCAGGGATGTCAGAACAGAAGGGATTCAAGTCAAACAAGGCAGAGTTTACTCAACGGCGTGTCGCCTCAGCTGCTGCGTTAACGGCAACCTTTGAACATCATAAGGAAGTTTGCCTTTTCGGCGATTCAGATCAACAATCCTTTACCAGGTGTGACAAGTAAGCGTCCTTTCAAGAGAAGAAAGAAAAGATAAAAAAAAAGCGGACGTTGCTCTCGGTATTGGAAAAAATATCTCCTTGCAAAAGAGTGCAGAAAAGCAAGGCTCTTACGTTATTACTTATTGCAAGGAAGACATTTCACCTTTCTTTGTGAGCCTTACTCCAAAAAGTCTTGACTGAGAGCAGAAAACAGTGAAAGCCGTGCAAGTTGCAAGTGCGCTTTCTAAAACTGATGAGGTGATCGTGCTACAAACGGCTAAAGTTTGGGCTCAGAGCTTATGTAATCAGTTCCAGGTACGTAGCCTTATGGACGGATGAAGTGACTGTACATTCGTCATGAAGACATGGCGAGAAAATTTAAATACCAAATTTTCGGAGAAGAGAACATGACCTTGTGTTTGCTTGGCGAAGTTTCCTTCTCTCCCTTGTCACTGCGACGTGTGGAACTTTTTTTAAAGAGCCGATAGGACGGAAAGCAGATTAGAGTGGCGGACCTAGAAGTCCTTAATATTTGTAACGGCACATCATTCTGCCTCACCGATTCAATGCTTCATGAAATAGACACCAATCTTCAACTTGCAGATGATGCCCGCATAAACGACAGCAACGACAGTAGAGATGTTCTTATTGGCTCTGATTACTACAGGTTGCTACTGGAAAAAAAAAAAATCTGAAGATTTAATAATAGGCGGACTGCCATAGAAGCACTGTTTGGTTGGACTTTGCAAGGTCTTGTCCAAAGTTTTGAAAGTGTCAGAAAAACTTATACTACCACAGTGATGAATGTCGTTGTGCAAACCAAGTCTTACTGAAGATATTTCAAAGCCCCTCGAAGCGTTTTGGGATGTGGAGCACATGGGCATACTACTTGAAAAGAACACTACAACGTCAGATATAATTAACAAGAATTTAAAAGAACTGCATAAAAAAATATGACCGGAGTTATGAAGTTCGCTTCACTTGGAAGGATAACGCTAAGAATCTTAGACGGCAAGAGGTGCGGTCAAAGCTATGTGTATTCAACGTCGTTGAAGAAAGATAGAAAGTTTTCTTGCACTTTTCGGGAGGGTTCAAGCGGAAGTGGAGCGTGACCATAAAAATTGGTCGTCTGAGCTATATGATGTATTTCCCGTTAACGTGTCCGACGTCTTGTCTCGCTTTCCTGATGACGAGTTCCGGAATTACGAAACATCTAAGATAGCTCTGTTCCGGCTTTTCGGTATTACGGTTGAGTGCGAGCGGAAGGGTGAAGCGGGCGAACAGAGCGTTCCTTGTCTTGAGGCAACTGAGCGACAAGCCGCGGTTGAGGTCGCGTCAGTGAATGGAGAGCATGAGAAACGCAACTTAGGAGAACTCTCAGAGGTAGAGCATGGGGAGAGCGAGGCCGTCGCCTGTCTACAGACAGGGGCCGTTCCGGAAAGCGTTCCTTGAAGGGACGACACTGGTTCCAGCGGCCATGTGAAGGTTGAGTCACTGGAGGGCTTCCTTGTGCCTCTGTATATGGACGAAATGTCATAGTCGTCTAAGGTAAACCCAGATAGCGGTGCGGCCGCGCAAAGTAAGGACGCGACAATTCGAGATTCAAACAGTACAGTCGGGGTGGGCCTGGCTAAGCAAGAGGTAAAGCATTAGCGCAGGTAAATTGGCTCGAAAGTACAGAGAACCCGAGATTGCTCTAGGCTCCAGCTTCGGAGAGGACGCAATTAAGGCGTCCACCAAAACCTAGTCAGTGATCACCTTCTTGCGCGGACGACGCTTGTTCCAGCAACCGCAATGAAGTCAGTGTGGAGCTAGATACGACTCTCGTGCAATGGCACTTGAGCGACTCTCTGGCACTGACGAATGTAGAGCGCAATGGAATCGCAGATGTCGACACAGTGGCTATTCTGGAGGGCGATTCTTGGGGATACGTTCCGGAATCGTAAAATGTATAGGAGAATGTCATGCCGGCCGAGCGGAACAGGAACCCAATGCGCGGGAATTTGAGGTGCGCTATAGATGGCCGCGCCACAAGGAGAAACGATTTCAGACAGCTCCATGAGAGAAAGAAAGCCAAGTATTCGGCGTCGCGAAAACTTGAGAGAGACGCCACTCCACAGCGCGTAGGACAAGGTAACAAGCCATCGCGCACAACGACAAGGGGTTCAATGTGGCGCTTCAGAAAACAGAGGCGTCTCCAAAGGAGATATCTGCTCATTAAGAAGCACCAAAGAGAACGATGCTCCGCGATACAGCTCAGTTCTCGATTGCCATGCAAAAGTTTTCCTCCCGACTACACACGCGCGTACGCGCCGTTCGTTCTATCGTTGCAGAGCATTATTTAGTGCAGCCAATCCTGGACACGAAAACTGCGAACTCCACCGAACTGCGAGCTCGCGACGGGAGCTATGCACTGGCTCCAACGGCATCCTGCTTCCGTCCGCGGTGAGAGGGACATCGAGAGGGACAGCCGCCCGAAAGTGCACCGCCAGTTTGCGCAACGGAGATCACGGGATGCTACAGTTCGTTCCCCCGGCCCGGCGACAGCGCTTCGCGGCCTGTTTCCGACGTTGCCCGCCAGATCCTGGAGCTCCAGCTATCGTGGCGCCTTCTCGCGGTATCGTGCGAAGCGCATTGAGGTTCCACCCAGGCGGGGCGAAAACGTCTGGCTGGGCGAATTTCTGAAATGCCACCGACTGCATAGTGCTCTGCCCTCGTCGCTTACGGGGGTGCCGCTGCGAGACAGCGGATCCGCTAACGAAACAAATAATGCTCGACGATTCACTGAAGCGGTTCCTGGGAAGCCTCGTTGCCGCCTGTCCGGTTGGCGGTTATACGAGATCAGGAAAGCGTTGGCAGGAAGTAGTTACGGCGTGCCCGTCCCTCCGTATACTTTGGCTCGGGGCAGCAAAAATACTGAATTGAAAAATGGTTGCTGGAATAGTTCGTGCGGAGTTTCTGGCGCAGTGTGGGAGGAGTGCGGCGATTGCGGAGACCGCGCAGTTTACGTCGTGCCACAACCGTCAACGTTTACAGAGTTGAATGCTCACATTATTGGCGCAGTGCACTCGCAGATTTAGGAAGCGCCGACGGCATGCGGTATTTTGCCGGGAACGCGTTTAGCTCTACAAAGTTTGTCAGAGATTGATGCGTTCATGATTAGGCGATTGTGCAGCCGAAATAATTAGAGATCACAAAATTGGTAGTAAGCATGTTTCAAGCGTAATAAGCCTGTACAAGGACTGTGTCTCTACGTAGAAGGTAAATGTAACGTCTGAATTATGGGTTTTTGGTTAATAATTCAGCATCATTTTAGGATAGGAGTGCACAATGTTATGGCACTGAAGAAGCGGCACTGAAGAAGCCGTTACCCATGTTCACAAAACCCTTGTCAGGGTGTGTACTCGATGCACTACTAGCACAAAACATAAAGTATCGGGGGGAGGGCAGAGAAGAGGTGGAACATCCTATGATAGCAACGAAAAGCGGAAATTCCCCGTGGCACCCACACGATTTCAATTTATACCAATGGCGTTTGAGAGTGAGTACCTTGTGCCATACAATCCGAGCACTCGAACTAAAGAAGAAATTATTGCGTCTTGCCTTCCCACACCTATGGCATATCAACAATAATTAGGTATCCCTACAAATATGTGTTCATGAAACTTTCACTGAGCGATACATTTATGCTTAACCTTTACATTAACGGCATTAATTATAAAAACAGATAAGCTTATTGCGTTCTAAATACGAAACAGCAGAAAGAAGACCATCGGTAAAAAAATCACCGACGGTTACGATACTCCATAGCGCGAAATTTCAGCGCTGCGCTATACCTGTTTTTCGTTCGCGATATATTGGCTGGCTCGGACAATCTCTCTCGTGCGGCACATTACAAACGGAGCGAAGTGGCGCGACTGCCTCGCTAATCGTGACGGGATCTACAGCAGCCGCCGCAGACAGATACAGCCGCCGCTCACGCGGCGATTTGTATCCATATGTGGTATCGGTTGATGTGCCCGGCGCACGCCATCGGTGAACAGACGACGGTGCGCTACTCTGGCGCCATCTCGTAGCTGTCGTCGCCGCAGATCCCGTCTTTCGCCACACTACACTTTTCTTCTCACGGTTTCGCCATACCCTCCTCCTCCGCTTTCCTTCTTTCATTCCCTGCTGCGCTCGGCGTTCGCTCTTTCATCCTTCGCTGTGCTCGTTCGCTTGGTTACGCCGAAGGAGGCCGGCTCTAAATGCAGGAACGGGTGCCTATGGGCTGCGCTCTAAAAAGACAAAGAAGCAGTTTGAAAAAATGTAGAACTGCGCACAACAAAAAACAGCGCTAAAAGCAGAGCGTGAAGTATAGGGGACGAAACCATGCGCTGGCACGTATTCACGTGAGCAGCGAACAGGTGACGAGGGAGAGAAATGATGGCGCATAGCTGCATCGTCTTTTTTCTATTCGTCATCCTTGGCTATCGTCAGCATTGGATATCTGGACACCGAGAACGGCATGGAAAAAAAGAAAACTTGCTGATGAAGCGAAGAGAAATGCTTCAAATAATGACTTGCGCAAGAACTTCACCTGCACAAGAACTTTCTGTCGGCCTAGTTGGTGCATACTTGACAAATATTTTTAAAGCGCAAACAAGAGACACGTCACAAGAAGGAGGTCATACACAGGACATGCGCCTGTCCTGTGACGTGTCTCTTGTTTGCGCGTTTAGAATATTAGAATTTTTTTCTCATTCTTTATACGCGACGCCTACTATCTCGTCGCTGCGACTGCCAGAAGTGCGACAAAAGAACGCTTGACACAAGTGGGTATTCGTCATAGCAGTCTCCACAGGCTTGACCGTACAATCTGTTTGCGGTTGCAGCACATGGTCTCCAGCGAAATCTTGCGTGTTGTTCATACACTACTACAAGAGATATGACATTTACCGGACAATACATGCATCTACTTCTTAAGATTGCTCCTTGCTTGCCTAATTGGTATCTATCCAGTGAAAAGACTAATGAACGCGAAACGAAGACGAAAGCAGAAGTAGCTAAACGCGCAGACAAGGTTTAACGCGAGCGTCTCTCCTAGCAACGTATTTGAAACTGTGTTTTAGCCTTCATATCACGCTTGTTAATCTTTTCAATGCAGATATCTTAAGGTCCCGACCCTGCCGACGGCGACTGTTGTGACATACCGTAAGCAATGAACGATGTCCGTAGTGTGGGCGTGAACGGCATGCGCTAGCTGATTCGCTACAGAACGTCGGTAATCGACCGCTTACCGCAGGCGTGCTGCCGGGACAATGGACAGACTGCAACTTCGGTCGCAAAGCATCTGGTGCATTTCTCGCATTCCTGCACACCACGATGCTCGACTTGCAGTTGTGAAAGGCTCAGCCGACAGACGATTTGTCCGTTCCTTCAATGCACATGGCCGCTACTCATAACATTCTTTCAATCTCCTTAATTTTATTCTGGTGCAGAGTAGCAGTACAGATGAGTCAGTTTTGGGGCGAATGCTCATTGCTCGGCTGTACGGGTTTCTGGCACTGCGTTACGTTTCATTCCGTGCTCAATGATCTTTTCAGGCTGACCTCTCTGCTATTTCTTAAATAATGTTTCTTGCTCTCTTTCCCTCTTGCTTACAGCGCTGACCTCAAATGGAAACGCTCATTCTACTGATGCAATAAGATGCAGCACCCACAACAGAGCTACCATAAGAACAGAGACAGATGTATGAATGACCTTGACAGCGTACTGTTATATATAGCATGTAAGTTAGCTCCTCTTGAATGAGCTTCTCTAATCGGACAGAAAGATTCGTGTCGTCGTCATCATCGCCATCGTACCTGGATGGATGTTATGAGCATCCCCTTTGGAACGGGGCGGTGGGTTGCGCCACCAAGCTCTTGCTATTATACTGCCTAATGTCCTACCTAGGTTAAACAATAATAAAAAAAACAGTATGAACTACCACGCCCAA
This sequence comes from Dermacentor andersoni, assembly GCF_023375885.2. NCBI lineage: Eukaryota > Metazoa > Arthropoda > Arachnida > Ixodida > Ixodidae > Dermacentor > Dermacentor andersoni. The sequence goes on along the minus strand of NC_092815.1, from coordinate 175,494,325 downwards.
ATTTTATGATCCCCTATTTCGAACTGTGCTTTTGTACGCCTCCGTTTTTTTGTTGTTTCCCTACTTTTCTTGCACCGATCCTCCAATCGCCTCTTACTAATGCCTATTGCGGACATGTTTACTTTTCTACTGCTTTCGCTGAACCCAAAGGCTTCAAGGAGGCCAGTGTTGCCTAAATCGACCGCTGGGTAGACGTCTGAGACGTCGTACCTGAGAACGTATTCTGTCACCCTCTTGTGGTGGCAGTCACAAATAAAGTTGGCTCTGACAATGGGCTGTTGTATAAACGGTTTTGGTTCCGTGTCTGATTGCACTGTGCAACCAATTTTTCTTGTCATTTCCTACAAAAAAAGAAAGTGTGCATTAAACCGCTGAATTGTGGATAACGAGTTATCTCGACACGACAAACGTTGCGCTACATTGCGATTTTTACACATAAAATAAATAATACACAACATCTAACGCCATTTTTTTTTAACAAGAGCAGCGAAAGTGCTGGAAGCATTTCCGGCATCATGTCTTGCAGGGGAAAAACACAGGCAGGACATAATTGCAGGTTTTAAAGAAATACGCACTTTTCCTAACTCGCACACGGTCAGCAAATTAACGGAACTCGCTCAGACTCACTCACAAAAATGTTTTCTCTTTTGTGGGGAAGGGGGGGGGGGGGTCATGGATCATTCTGACTCTGACCAATGTTTATGTCTGAACAAGAATGAACCCTGCTTTGTACCTCCTCAGTCTGAGCGAATTGACTCGTGAGTGAGTTCACCGACCTGTGATAATGACATTGGTATCCAGCTGAAGGCGGCGTTATTGATTTATCGTACGTTGAATGCTACCCACTAAGCTTCAACAAAGGACACTACCTCAGAAGAAGAGGAGTTGGCCTCCTTGGTGCAGTCTTCGGCCACTTTCTCCCAAATGACTCATTGGATCAACCAATGGCCCTCAGTCCCCAGCAGCTGCGGAGTACCTGACCAAGGGGCCGGTCATGCCTGTAACGCAGCAGAGGGTGCTAAGAATCTCTGGACGCGGAAATGCCGCCAATGGAAACTGACCCTGGCAACCTCTAACACCCGAACTCCATCGAGTGAGGCTAGCTTAGCAGGACTCTTTGAGGAACTCTCAGGCATTGTTTGGGATATCATTGACCTTAGTGAGGTTAGAACTACTGGTGAGGCTTACATAGTGCTGAATAATCCCCACGTCCTCTGCTATAGAGGACTTCCATATAAGAAGCAGTATGGAGTAGGTTTCCTAATCCATAAGGACATAGCGGGCAACATTGACGAATTTTACAGCATTAATGAGAGGGTAGTAGCGGTAATAAAACTTAAGAGGTATAGATTAAAAGTAGCAGCAGTGTACGCTCCAACCAGCAGTCTTGATGATGATGAAATAGATCAGTTTTATGAAGATGTTGAAGATGCTGAAAAAGCGTGACAACTGTAGTAATGGGCAAGTTAAATGGAAAATTGGGGAAAAGTCAGGCTGGTGAACAAGCAATTGGCATGGCAACTACGGCATCGATTCTAGGAACACTAGAGGAGAGATGTTAATAGAATTTGCTATGAATCAAAACGCCATGAGTAATCAACTGCGCTCGTCATAATGCAGATTTCACGCTTCCTAACAGCGCGGTGATCAGTTAAACATGTATTCCAGAGACTCAAATGTACCAGATCGCACTGGATGCTGTTTAAACGTCATCACATTTTTTGAATTTCTGATTGCATACTGGGGATAAAAAATGAGAAAGAAAGGTTATCATGCCTCGGTGTTTTATGTGAATGCATTTCCTTTTGATTTTGTAATGGTCCTCCTTTCAAAAGTGCAATTCGTTTTGTCACGCAATGCGGACAATCGATGTAAAGTGCGTGACTAGGCGCCAGCATGGCCACCTGCAAGCAGAGATACGTACAATACGGCTCGTTTCATGACAACTCGAATCCCAGTGGTTACCTGAAGTGCTTCGTGCTGTGATTACCGACGGCGAGAAATTAATAGAGTGCGGCTAAGAGCAACTTGACAGTGTTTCAGGCAACGAATTGTCAGCTCCATTAGCACGCTGGAATTACTACCTAAGAAATACCGATTCGGAATACGAACACTGCGAATCTAACCCTGATGTACATAAATCTGTTTTTTTTTCACACGTTCCCAAACAATCCGCTTAAAATCATCTGTTCAGCCCTGGGACATGTTGTAATCGAAGTGATCGAGCTGGCGAAGGACAATGGAGGGCAGTTGAATGCCCGTGGCCGTGATAAAAAAAAATTTTAAAAATAAGAAAGTCAACCAGAAAGTAGGAAGCCTAAATTGTTGTTGTTGTTGTACTTCTCGTGATTGGTGTCAGCGTGGTACTGCTCTCTGTATGGGCAAAGAGATAAACAGGAGCGCTATGCACAAGGACTCGATTTGGGCAAAGTTTGGGATCTCCGCGAGCTCTGACGACACCCTCGTATGAATGAGCTAATGATATCAAGGCTTAAAAGTTCAAACCTCAGCATGTCTGTAGTTTCATTGGCTTATCTATATTTACTCTTCGGTTATCACCATGTGCATACTTGAGCGTTACTTCATGCTTTACCGAAAAAGAAAAATCACATGGTCAAACCGTCGGTGCTTTCTTTTATTTGTTTATCATTCCGCCGAGCGCAATAACCATTACCCGTGCAAGTAAGTTATAGAGAAAATATTAACCTTTAATGTATTCCAAAGCCAGGAAACCGTTGGCGTTCGAATGCACCACGCTTGCACTGTTCGCGTCGGACGGTGGAAGGAGAGATAATGTCCGAAAGAGGAGGCACGCCCATGACACTCCCCAGAAAGGCATGGCAAGCGGCTTGCACCTATAATTTGTACAGCCGGACAGTAACTGTATTTTACCATATTGCGATATTGCGTTGATAATAATAGGCGGCGGTGGCGCGTACAATCCTCCAGTCTTCTTTGTTCGAAAGAAGGAAGCGGCGTGCGTAGGGTGCGCTCGTGCTGAGATGTGTGGCTTTATTTTGACAATTTATTATGGGCTGCCTTCGCGGGTTCCGTACACCCTGTGTTCACTGACTACCCCCGAGCAAACACGGGCGAGCGAGAAACTCGGCGGCATCATGCATAGCACTCCAGGGACTCAATTCACAAACCTTTTTGTAAGTAATGTTTACGCATCGTAAATGATGCTTAGCATTGTCCAGCCGCTTTCACTAATTATGCGCCCAGCATCAGGACTCGCTGGAATTCGAATGCTAGAGAAAGAACCTTTGTGCAAAGACATGAGTGGTTGCCCGAGAACTTAGTTCTCGCTTCTGCGGTAAACTTATGATAAACCTATCGACGCAGTGCATTAGCGAACTGACCACGAATTGATTCGTAATCGTTGGACCGACTCATGCAGGAGGTGATGCGAAAGCGACTGCGGCAGCGCTTGACTACGTGTTTTACTAATATGCCTGTGGAAGTGGATAAAAACGTCGTAGTAGTGTGAAGATGTTATCCGCTACCGCCTCGTTAGCTGCGATGCCTATGTTCTCCAGAGTTCTACGGAAGCTCCTCTGGTCCGGATGAAACTTGGCAAAGAAAGACGTACACCGACCAAGTAAAACTTTAAAAAAAGAGGACGTTTCGGCTTCCTCGGGGAAGCGTTGTTCACAATGGGCTCAATGTTCACAATGGGCCCAATGTTCACAATGAGCCCATTGTGAACAAAACTTCTGTATGGAGCCCCAAACGTCTTGTCTTCTGTTTAATGATTTACTTGGTCGATGTACGTCTTTCTTTGTCATACAACGCCTGTGTGCCACTGTCTCATATATCACCCCGTAATCCCTCGATCATTCGGCGCACTTTCAAGCTTCTCATTACAAATGCGACAAGGGTATCTTCACCGCGTTACAGGAATGATAAATGTCTAGAGCCGCTGAGTAACAGGGAGAACAGCTTCTGTTAATGTGCAGCTGCTGAAGCGAGTTCTGTTGCTATGGAAATGCTCGTATCTGGCACGAGAGATGTGGGCACGAGTGTGTGCATTATGTACTACGGATCGTTGGGATGAATAATGAACCGCTCTCCAAGAGCAAAATGACTTTCTGGGCCTTCTCTCTGCGCCTAGTTTTCTGATACTCTGTCTCCGGCAGTTCCTACGACAAATAATTCTCTACCTGGACACGCACCTACATCTTCTAAATTTTTTATCCTGCGATATACTTTTGCTTCCCGTTCCATGCAGTACCATGTCTAAGCTGAAATGTTCTTTCGACGTAAGGATCAAACAAATGGTTTCATGTTTTGTACTTCTTACGCAGTAGCAAGAGCCAAATTTAGTCCTTTTCATGGATTCGTTACCTCATCGTTTCACCTTCTCTGTCGTGCTAAGTAAATTGCGAAGGAATGTAAAAGCATTTAGAAAAGGTGCACTCTCGTTTGATTATTGTCCTCATTATTCAATAGCTCCTTGGCAGCGAGCATTAGGTAATTGCGAAATATTTAAGAGATTGCGCTAGAGCGTGCATCTGAAGGATGTCTGTTAAATTATTACTCTATCTTTCCCGCAGCAAAGTCGTTGGTGTCATACATTTTTTACTAAACCCATTTGCAGTTTCCACGTAGGCTTCAGGAAGAAAGCAGAAGTCACGTTATGCATTATTATTCGAATCAGACTTGCTTATAGAGCCCTGCGCGTCTCACAAAAAGCAGCTCATCGACTGATCACGCCTTATATACCTTTCCAGGTTATCATTACCGAGTGGCAAACTGATTTATCTGAACGTCGTGTCCTATAGCAACTTGACTTCTTTCAAGCACAATACGCAGTTGTTGTTTTCTAGAAAGAACTTTCCAAATATTATTGTGCGAAGCCGGTAGACCTTCTTTTTGATTTGTGTGTTTTTACTTTCAGCCGTGATACGTACACAGAAAAGCCAGAGCTATGTTCGTAATTAAGGTCTTAGGTCATCGTGAATGCTTAGCAGCGCGGACATACTAAAGACAAGACGAGCAGACGAGCGTTCTCAGATCGTATTGTCCTTCGTCTGTTTACGCACTCAGACCTTCACCACGATCCAGAACCAACTAGTCCACCAAGAAGAGATAACGTTCATCTTCAGGAGTTCTAAATCGCAACGAAAAGGCGAACGACAAAAGAGCGACAGGACGGGGTCAAATAACAATCCATAACATAGCCTTAACAAGCCCCAGCATAGCGCCTTAAAAGCCGTTAATCATATTTCGAGTGCTTGCTTGACAATAAAAAAATCATTACCTATGTACCTTGCGTTGGGTACTTTTTGAAGATCACCGTGTGGTTAAAGGCGTAGCGCCTCTTTTCTTTCTCCAATATTCTGAGAAAATATCGTGCTGCAGTCATTCTCTGTGCGATGGCAATGATGGCTAATACGTGTACCTGTCTAGCGTTCGCGCTCCTGGCTTCTGACGTTCTAGTGGTTTTATTTATTCTGCGCATTACATTTCCTTGCACATTTCCATGTATATAGCTTTATAAATGCCAGATGGCTTGCGTTTCTGCACATGCGCACAATCTTAGATAATTGTTGCAATTATGACGCAATATGTTTTCCGAAATGACCCCTTTTAGAAAAGTTACGAAGTCTTTTCGAGCCAGGATGACAGAGATTATAGGCGAATTAATAAACTACCCAGTCGTCGTACACTTGTGGCTCCCGTAAGAAATAGCACCATTTCCCTCTAACACATTTCGTAGAGAGCTCTAAGATCACATGGTAATGTGAATAATCCTCAACATACGGCGTCGGGGAGTGCCCGGGAAGATTTTGGAGGCGTTAAATTCTACAATTTGATCACCCTATAATATGCCTCAGATTTCCTCATTTCTTGCTGTCATTGAGGCAGCAGCAAGCAGTGACTTAGGCAAGCTTCTAACAACTAGCAGCTCTCTGTGGTTCTTTACGGTGCCTCTGGTGCTCTGAAGAAGGGTTTCATAAATAAAGAACGAAAAAAATGAAGAGAAAACAATCAGGTCAGCCGTATTGGCAATGGAGCCGCTGCATGGTATTAGATGCGTGTTGTGCCTGCTACAGATGGTGTATGGGCACAAGAGGGTACCGAAATGACGTAAGGAATTACACAAGTTACATTTATTCACGCATTGGAAAGCTTAGTGTACATGCTTAACTTACGCGACAACTAGGGGGGGTCTTACGGTTTAATTTTGCAATCGTGCAGGCTCTCTATTCGTAGAGGCTCCATTTATTTTGCAGAGCGTGTTCGTGCAATAGGCTGTAGAAATGACAACGCTACTAGTGGCACCTGAAACTGCCCTGTGCCACTCGAGCCCGCTGTACTCGCACATGGTTAAGGGTCCTGCGCTGGTGCTCCCTATAGCAACGGACACGTTCCGCCGGGGGCAAAGGGGCTGGATATCCCTCTGGCTCGCTGCCGGGTGTCTTAACGCCATCCCTAGACCCCAGTTTTGTCGAACGCAGCGTTCAACTCAATTCCGTTCCATTATATTTGTGAAAACTCATACGGTGAATTCCCATCAACTCTTTGGACCCGTAGGCAAATGCTAGTAATGGGTTCACTAGTAAAGTGCAATAAGGCACGCAGGTGTAACTTTCATACTCTCATTCAAAGCATGATAACAATAGACAAAGTTCACAAGTTTCACATTGTATAAAAATAAGAAAAAAGGACGAGAAAAGCAAACAACGAAGCCATAAGAAAAAACGCCGAACTGTAATACATTGAACAAAAATACATAATAGACGATAGCTGGACCAACAGGTTTGATTGAAATTATCTTTGGCTCATCACAAAATTGAAATCGTCACTCAGAAAAATGAAAAAAAAAGTCGTACGTGTGTCAAGGTATTAATACAGGGAAGAGAGACGGGAAGACAATGTCACGATAACATAATTAGCGACAAGAATACTTTTTGGCTATGATATTGAAATAATGGGATTCCTTTAGTCCCAGTGCCAAAGAGATCCATACTTTATCACCAGGAATTTGTATTTGTCGATATCCATATATGTTGTGAATAGGAAGTAAGTTGAATTTATGCGAGGCTACATATCTAGTGACACGTGATGTCGTCCGCAATAGCGACGCGGGCCGAGGATGTTCATGTTTCACTAAACTGTTAATAACTAGGATAGTTCATATTTGATGTAATAGATCAAATGATCCAGTACATGCATATTTTTGGAAAGCGGTTTTTTATGATGAAATATGTCAGAGAAAGAGAGTAATTCTTCTTAGAGCTTTTTTCTGAATTTTGCGTACCCGCTGTAGGCATGTGACGTAAGACCACGCAAGTGATTCAGCACAGTATCTTAAATGACTATGAATGGATTCGAAATATAGGGCACAGAGAGTTTGGCGGTCAAATTCATTTCGGGCTTGCAATAAGTGATAACATCTCCTTGAGAGCCTATCACATAGCGCAGCATTTTTTTTCCAATGTAGGCGACAGGTTGTCACTACGCCAAGATATTTGGACGAAGGGGTGGGCTCGAAAGGTTTGTTAATAAGTACTATGGGAACCGAAGATGCATATACCGGCTTATTTAGCGAGTGAACGATGATGTATTTTTTTTTCTACATTAACTGTGAACTTATTTTCGGCCAACTATATAGAAATGTTAGTCAGCTTGGCATTAGTTTTAAGTATCCTGGACATCATCTGCTGTTATTACTATAGCTGTATCATCGACACAAATCACAATTTACGCAGAGCTTAGCGCATTGGGCAAGTCATTATTGTACCAGAAAAAAACGAAGGTCCCAGGACTGATCCTTGAAGAACAGCTGTACTAATTCGTCGAGGAAACGATATGAAGTTACTCATTACGACTACCTGACTGCGGTTCTTTAAGTAACTTCCAAGCAACTCCGAAGTCTGCCCGCGAACACCAAAGTATTTTAGTTTTTTTAGTAACATATATTGATCGACGGTGTCCACTGCTTTCCTGAGGTCAAGAAATACCAGTGCGACAAGCTTGTTGTTATTGACAACTGCGTTAAGCACCTGAATGCCAGACACTACTGCCGTAGATGTGGAACAACCAGGTCATAATCCGCGTTGCTTTGGTCTAATTATATTGTATATTTCAAGAAATTTTTTTATTCACTTAGCAATAATCGTTTCATAAACAGTAGTTAGTAGTTAGGTTAGTTAGTACAGATATTAGTCGATAACAAGAGGAATCATATTTATTACGAATCCTGAATATCAGTATAATCTTGGCCAATTTTAGTAACGATGGGTATGTACAATTTCTTAACGAAAGGTTGAAAATGCAGCACAGTATAAGTCCTAGCACGACAATGGTTTCTTTAACAATACGTATGCTGTCACTATCCAGAGCAGGGGCCTTGTTACGTGGCATACTTGCTAGCAATGAAAATAATTCACACAGTTCTATGTCAAAAAATTATGAGCCATTCCACTCTGTGAAGGTAATTGACCAGCGAAGCTGTTTAGCACACGTCATGGAGGTGACACATAATTTTGAACAAAGGTACGAACTCATTTATTTTTTTCTTGGGTGTTCATCGTGACGAATGGTACGCACAATCTTTTATAGTCTTGATCAGTCGTTATTATTAGACTCGAAACTGTAATCACATTCTTTGATAAAGTCAAATCGATGCACGTACACCGCTGGTTGGTCGGTGGCGTACTTACGGCACGTACGTGCCGCTGGGTGGTCGGGGAGGAAGAAAAAGATGGCGCTGTTCGATCTGTTGTCACCTCAGCTCTGCAATTTTTGCATAGGTTTTGCTATTCATTAAGTGAGTTATTTATATCCTGGCAAGACGGCCGCATCTTTAAGGCGGTACTGTCTCTATGGGAATGGTACGGCTGCTCCGGCGCCGGCATCTTTAAAGGGACAGCGCCATCTGAAGGAAGCCAGCGTGGCGGAGACGGTCATGGCCTCGCAAGGCGTGGAGCTGCCAGTCATCAGGGACGATCATCGTGTCATCATCGTGTCAGTGCGTCATCATCGCTCAGTGGGGACGACTCAACTATCGTCAACCCTGACGAGGAAGTGGATGATATGGCGGTAATGGACAGCGGCAGCTTCAAGGTGGTGAGTCATCGGAAGCAAAGAATGGTCGAAATCCCAGTGGTAGTTTTCCCAACAGAGAAAGGTGTTGATTTGAGACAGCGGAACCCTATCAGGCTCTTCGAAGCCATTAAAGTACTGCTGGGATCTGCTTTGATTCGCAGCCGCTTCACAACGCAAGGTGCTCTTTATCTAGATATCGCAACGGAAGAGTAAGCTGACATTCTTCTCCGGTGCTCTCAGATTGGTGACATATGAGTTAAAGTTCGGTTGCGTCACTCCTACATGACTAACACATGTGTTATTAGGGGACTACCAGTGTTGTATTCGGAAAGCGACCTTCTTGACTACTTGAAACCGCAAGGTGTTGTGCACGTGAAACGTCTCATGCGCCGGGTGGAGACTCAAGAAAAAGAATGGGCAACGAAACCTACTAACTCTGTTGTGATAACGTTTGCTCCCAACACCGAGCGCCCCGAAAAAATTGACCTCGGTTTTACCAAGCATGCAGTCAAAGAATTCGTTGAAACTCCTCCCCGATGCTTCAGGTGCCAACGCTTTGGGCATGTAGCCAAAGTTTGCATCAAAGATCACCGTTGCAAACGATGCGGTGGCGCCCACGATTACAAAGCCTGCAAGGCAGATTTTGCTTGCGTTAATTGTCGTGGTGACCATCCAGCGAGTTTCAGTGGCTGCCCCTTCCCTGTAAGAGCCTTACACCGTTGTGTGTCCTTCATTAGTGGTCCCAAACTACAACTTACTGAGAGGCCGATACCTGGAAGTGACGAGTTCCCGGCGTTAGATTCGGAAGTTGAGTTCCTTGCATTAGAGTCGGAAGTTCGTAGCGTGGTAACAAGCAACGTCAGTGAGCGACCTGAGCCTAGAAAGACGGCAAAGCCCTATGTGGGTGAGTCAGTTGTTCGATCTGCTGCAGCAAGAAGTGTCGAAGTTCCTCAGCGACCAGATCACAGCCAGGCTCGACGACATGGAGGACATTCCCTCGCCTCGAAAGAGAAGAAGAAACCAGCTGCAGTGGCCAAAAGTGGGTTCCAGTCCACATCTTTTGTTGAAGTTGTGAGCCAGTGCGTACAGCAAAATAAGGAGCTCAAAAATCAGGATCTGTCCGGCCTTCTGCGTGTTTTGTTTGATGTCCTGCGCTCATATGTTCAAGCGATGCAGACTGGCACCCTGAAGAACTTTCTACGTCTCATTCTTTCGTTTGAGTCCATGATTACCGCCTTCGCAGCAACCTTTGCCTTATAATATGGCTAGTCTTCTTCAACCTCGTGCAACTAAATATCATCGATAAGTGCCGCTTATTATGCAACGGAACTGCGCTGGGAATATAAGTCGATTAGCAGAACGTAAATTATTTTTGAAAGATGCGTGTGTTCCGGTATTGGCCCTCTCGGAGGCTGGCCTACGAAGCGGGATATTTTTGACTGGATATGTCGCACACAAGAATTGCAGCATAAAGGCATTTCCTGCAGGAAGTGCCGCCCTTTACATACGAAGAGAGATTCCTCATGTAGCTTTGAACGTCACCGATCTTTGGACCGATAGTATTGAGGTAGCGGCTGTGAGGATACGGCTTGGCTTCCGAACTGTTTCTGTTGCAACCGTATACGTGTCTCCGGGGAAGAAGATAGCAATGGACTTGTTTCTCCAGCAGCTTTGTGACCGTTGCCCAGCGCCCCGAATTATCTGCCGTGACTTCAAAGCCCATCACTCTCTCTGGGGTGACTGGAATAGATTCCCGCGGATGCAAACTTGTAGAAGTTATCGACAATTTGGACCTGTGCGTGGCCAATGACGGAAGTCCCACTTTCTTCCGGCCTCCAGCGTCAGCCACATCTGTAGACCTAACCTTACATTCACCTGACGTCCACGTGAAGTGGTCAACTGCACCTGACCGCGAGGGAATTGATCATTATCCAATTTTAATGTTTACTGCCGACTTCCGTATGCGCGGCTCTAAAATTAGCCATGTTGTTAATTAGGACAAATACAGGGAGCAACTTGCAAGTGTTTCTGGTGATGTGATAGACAAAGTGATTTCTGGTAAGATGGCTGCTACTACAGCGGTCAAGTTGCCTTATCATTTTCCGACTGCGGATTTAAAACTCAGGAACCTTTGCGCAGCGCGCAGAAGGGCGGAGCGACAACTGATGCGGAAGGAGGACGACAGATCCTTGAAGACGACCTTCAATAGGCTTAACTTTGTCGTTCGACGCCATACAAACAAGCTCTGTAGGTTGCAGTGGGTGTTCTGCGCTAGCTTGACTGTTTTCTCACCGATGACGAGAATTTGGCGAGTCATTGGCAGTCTTGCTGGTGATTCTCATCCTAGTAAACCTTTCGAAGCGCTTGTACTATGCAAGCAGAAACCCCTCGTGTGCTTGGCAGAGGAATTTGCAGATGCATTTGTAAGTGCAAGTTCAGGAATTCATCCCTGCGCTCTGCCTGCAACATCTACGTCTGTGATGGACGCCCTGTTCACACTTCGAGAGCTACAGACAGCACTCAGCAGGCTGCGGCGTCGATGTGCACCAGGTCCTGACGACATTACCAACCAGATGATGCAGAACCTACCTCTGGAACACCAGAAGATGCTCCTAAGCTATCTCAATCGAGTGTGGGAGACTGGCGACGTTCCCCCTTCATGGAAGGTGGCTTGTGTTATCCCAGTGCTGAAGCCCGGCAAAGAAATGACAGACATGGCCTCGTATCGTCCTGTATCACTGACGTCGTGTGTGGCTAAGCTCATGGAGAAGCTAGCAAGTAAGCGTTTATCTTGGTGGCTCGAAGATAGAAGGGCTCTGCCAACATGCATGACTGGATTAGGAACAGGTTTAAGCGCACAAGATAGCGCCTTGGACTTGATAAGCCATATTGAACATCATAGAGCTTTCGGCCTTTCAGCACTAGTTATTTTCCTAGACGTAGCAAAGGCTTATGATAGCGCCCTTCAGAGCTCAATACTAAATAGTTTGCAGGCCATGGGCGTACAGGGCTATCTTGTGCGATTCATTCACTTATTTATCAGTGATCGTAAGTTTCAAGTGCGGTTAGGAAGTACCATAAGCACCGAAAGGCGGCATCGCGAGGTGTACTTCAGGGAAGTGTTCTTTCCCCAACGCTCTTTAATGTTGTAATGACTGGTCTTCCCGCTGAAGTGCAACAACATTGCAGGCATGTCCATATGTCGATATATGCGGACGACATTTGTCGTTGGTTAACCGGATATCAACACAAGCGTTTAGCTCTGATAGCTCGACAAGCATTACTTTCAGTTGAAAATTACCTTCAAGGTGTTGGGTTGACTTTCTCGGTGGAAAAATCTGGCTTCATCATGTTTCCAGGTAGAGGAAGACGATATGCGCGGCTGACGATAGACCTTGATCAATCTTGCCTTCGTCAATTGACGCACAAGCGCTTTTTCGGCATCATTATTGACTACCGTCTACAGTGGCGACGAGCTGTGGACTCTGTTGTGACATCGCTATCTTCGCGTCTCAATGTGATCCGTAGAGTTGCAAGCGAGCAATGAAAAAATCACCCTTCTTCAATGATCAGGTTGCACGATGCGCTGGTGACGAGTCGAATAATGTACCAGCTCTCTTTAATTTCCCCCTCGATATCACAGCTGGAACTACTTGAGGTTTAGCACAGAAAGGGCCTAAGGAGGGCTCTTGGCGTTCCGCAGACTGCTCCTAACAATGCAGCACTTTATGAGTCTATCGAGGCCTCTTAGCCTAGTCGCTTCAAAATGGTTATTGATGCAAATTGGCCGTCTCAAACAGACGGTAGCCGGGCGAGCCCTTGTGCAGCGCCTTCGAAAGAGATCTGAGTCCCGAGCGTACTTGGCACTAAATACTCTTGGTTACCTGGGTCTTGACGCTAGAGGTCGGGCTAAGAGATTGAAACCACCTTGGTCATATGCGAGCCTCGATTCTTCGTTGACAATTCCTCACGTTCGCGCTAAGCGGAATTCTCCTTTGGCGGCAACGCGTTCGCTGGTACTGGAACATCTTGATACTGAATATGCACGTCGTCTTCAAATTTTTACTGATAGCTCTGGGGACAAGGTTAGAGGATCTAGTGCAGCTGCTTTTCACATTCCCTCTTTGAAGTATGATTGGTCTGTTCGCTTCACTGCAGTCGTGTCCTCCACAACGGCCGAAAGCGTTGCCATTGAGGCAGCTCTAAAGAAGCTACGGTTTGGTACCCCTCAACCTGTTGTCATACTTACAGATTCAAAATCTGCCCTTCAAAGGTTAGAGCACAGGTTCTGTACTGATGCCTTATGTCTTAGCTCCCTGCGCTTCGTGCACAATCTCCATATCAAAGGCTTCTCCATACGTTTCCAATGAGTGCCCTCGCACATAGGTATTATAGGCAACGAGATGGCGGACAGCCTCGCCCATAGAGCACTGTCTGGGAATTCATTGAGAAAAGTGCCTTAAGAGGACAAGAGACTCTTCAGAGAAGCGGTGTTGTGCCACTTCAGTTCTTTGTCGAGCTCACCTCACAAGCCATGTGTGATCAAGGGTCTCAAAAGAAACCAAGCCACTTTACTGCTCCGCATTCGCACGGGCTCTGCTCGTACCCCTGCGTGGATGTGTTAGACTGGCCTGGCGTTGTCTCCTTTATGTTCAACGTGTGGTGTTTGCGGTGACATAGAACATTACTTTATGTTCTGTACTCTGTATAACGCGGAAAGCTGTGTGTTATTCGGGTCCCTCAAGAAGACAGGAGTTCCTCACAGTTCTCTTCAGGACATTTTTTTCCTACGCTGGAACCAGTTGTGTAGGAAGGAGGTCTCTCGCCTTCTTTTAAATTAGCTGCAGGACACGGATTTGGCCTCCACATGGTGAACTTAGGAGTGACCATTTGTAGTTGTGAGGTCTGTGTCTGATCTACGTGATCTATTTATTTTACGTGTCGCTACGGTGGAGCAATTGCCGGCAGCAACTGCAAGGCTAATCCCACAAGTAGCCTACAACCACTCAACTCAACTCAACTCAACTCAACTCAACTTTGGGTGGTCGGGTGGGCCAGATCGGTGTGGCATTGCAAGGAATATGTCTGCAACATGGAATGCGTAAAGCGCTCCCTTTTTGGTACTGACACATCCACATTGAAATCACCGACGACAAAAGGGGTAGCGTCATTTCAGCTAATTCACGCAAAGTGGGTATCCATGAACCTTACGAGACTATGAGTCACTGCATTTTTTGCTTGCTTATGGGAGTATGAACCATTGCTCACGGGGGTATGAGGCATTGAAGATGACAATTTTATGCATGCTGTTCTGTATGTCGCTCTCATCCGCGCTCGCATCCTTGCGACATATTTATTGCGCAGAGATTTGTACTTACCGAAATAATAGTCATTATGCTTATTTTCTCTCCGTTTACGATACCAGTATTCTTTTCTTTATAAGTTTAGTAGCATGTCGGCGGTCATCCAGAGATATATTGCAGACTTGTAGCAGCGTGCGGCTACGATTATGTGGCTATCGGCAATTGCACGCGCAAGAACGTTAATCAAGCTTGATAACGCACTATGCAGGTCGTTATGCCCTGTTTTCCCTATAGTGATTGACTGAACGCTATTGCGGAGCAAACCGTGCCCTATTCTTGTTACATGATTGTGCTCTGGTTTCACTGTGGCTCTGAAAGTTTGAACTGTAACAAAGAAGTGTAGATGATCTATTATTGGGGTGTCATACACGTCAGCCGTAACAGATTCTTCTATGTTAGTTCGAGTGTCGTCGATTGGTGTCGCAGATGTACTTGTTAGGGGCGTAGGTGAGGTAATTAGGTTACGAAAGTTGCAAGCACGCGAATTTTCATTGCAGCGTCTGTTCTTGAGAATGGAATGGAGTCTTGCAAGCCCTCCTCATGTGCAGATCGTGGTGCTGCGTCGGCATGTTCATTGCCCATTATGCCACAGTGGCTTGGAATCCACTGTAACGTGATGTCGTGTCCTTGCTCGACGAGGTGGTCACACAGCAGTCTGATTTCTAGAACTAGTTGTTCGTGGGGTCCTCGGCGTAAGGCAGAAACCAAACAATGAAGAGTGGCCTTGGCGTCACTGAACACGCTCCATTTCTTGGGAAGTTCGTCAGAAATTACACGAAGTGCACAACGAATAACAGCAAGCTCCGCGGCAGTCGATGTAGTCTGGTGAGATAGTCGAATCTTTATGGTGGAGGGTTTTGCAAGAAAGATCACCGATCCTGCAGACCCATTCACCGTGGTTGAAGCGTCAGTATATATATGGTGATGCTCGTTGTATGTCTCGTACAGCAAGAGCAGTGAAAGCTGCTTGAGTGCTGTAGACGAGAGTTGGGCTTTTGTTGGGCTTTTGTTGGACTTTATGGAACACACCAAGCTTGAAGCACACACGTCCACACCGGCTGGACTCATCCCTTCGACTTCGACCCCCATGTGGACTCTCTCGACTCGAGACAGCAGTACTTTGCCGACTTTGGCTTGGTGTCGCCTACACAAGATCCTTCGCCTTCCGAGTCGGTATGGACGACAGCGCGGCTTGCAGCCACTGCGGCGGCGAGGAGACTATCGAACACGTACTTTGCCACTGTCCTCGATACAGCGAAAACAAGCTGTCGCTAGCGAGCGTGTTGGCACGCCTTGACGACAGGCCACTTTCAGAACAGTCAGCCTTGCAATGCCGACGTGAACTGTCGTCGCACCGAAAGTCGGTCAAGGCTTTGTTGGCTTTTTTTACGTGACAGTGGCCTATAAGGAATACTATAATGAGCCCATTCCGTCCCATTTCATATTTTTTTCTCACGCTTTTATTTTTGTCAGGCTCTTCTTTCCGTGTTTACTTCCCCTTTCCCTTCTCCCAGTGCAGGGTAGCAAACCGGAGGTTTTAACTCTGGTTAACCTCCCTGCCTTTCTCTGATTTCCATCTCTCTACGAAAGTTGAATATTGTATTGTATTGTATTGGGTTTTATGGCACATAAGCAACTAAGGCTATCATGCGCCAAACACATGGTATAATTTATTTCAAAAATTGGGTATCCTCAGCGAAGGTCCTTGTCCGGACAAGGACTCTGAGAAGCTCAACAAACCAAGTGAAGACCTCAGCCTTCTTCTTAGAACTGAGTAAATGGGTGAGGTGCATCATAAGATGCGTGAAAAAACTGGGTAATAATTTTTAGAGTTAGTAGTTCTGTGATTATATTTCGTTTAGGATCGCTGCGTCTTTCAAAAAACTAAAAACAGATGAAGTTCCTACAAGTGGATTATCTCCTAAAGGTAGACTGGGATGGAAGGGAATGCGCTCATTGTAAAATACAGTAAAATATTTTTTCCTTAGCCGTTCGAGTTGTGTGCACGAGAATAAAATGTGATTTACAGTGAGTTCAACTCCACATTTTTCACATAAGGGTTTGTCTTGTTTTGTCAGTAGGAAGTTATGTGTTAGGTGTGTGTGTCCAATGTGCAGGCAGCATAAAATTACTTCTATAAAACGTTCCTGATGCCTGCATGATCTCCATTATCCTAGAATAGGTTTTACTAAATGTAGTTTGTTATTTTCTTCGCTATTCCATGTACACTGCCATTTTTCTTTAAGCTTGTTTTTTGCTAACTTCATGCAATCTGCACAGGGTATATTTACAGTACTGACATCCTTATGGCAGGCTTGAGCGGCGCACGCGTCAGCTCTCTCGTTGCCACTAATTCCCTGATGGCTTGGTATCCAACAGAGCTTAATTTCGTGTCCTTGTGTTTGAGCAGTTATTATGTTATGAATTATATTTCCTATTAAAGGTTCCCTTACGTTTCTGGCTTTCAGTGCTGTGATTGCACTCAGCGAGTCCGTGTAGATAATGCTGTTTTGAGTGTTCATCTCGACTATTTTTGATACAGCCACCGAAATGGCTTGACATTCGGCTGAGAAAATTGACGTGCACTGAGGCAACCTGACTACCTTTTCCCATTTATCTTGCACTACAGCACTTCCGACGTAAAGTGATGTTTTATAACTGTCAGTATAAAATGCTGTGTGTTCTTTGTATTTTTCGTCTAGCGCCAAAAATTCTTGTATTATATGTTCACGTGGAGTTTGCTTTTTATGAAATTGTGTCAGTGTGTAGTCACCTACACTGGGAAAGGCAGTGGTTCGGGTCTCTGGGCAACATCAGGCAGTGTGTCTAGAATACCTAATTCCTGGCAAATTTCTTCATATCGGAGAATAAGGGGTCTCGTCGCATTCGGTTTGTTGTTAAAAGCTGCTTAGACGGGCACTTCGTAACTATGGAGTAGCAGAGATGTTTTGGTAGTGAACGGGTTTTTAGGACATATGCACATGTGAGCATGGCTCTTCTATGCGCGAGGGCTGGTTTATTACATTCGACATATAGGCTGTTTATGGGTGATGTCCTGTATGCCCCACTTGCAAGGCGCAGACCTGAGTTATGGACTGGATCTAATTGCTTCACGTAAGACGGTCGAGCTGAGTTGTATACTATGCACCCATAATCGAGGGAAGAGCGAACTATACTGCGGTAGATGTGTAAAAAGCAGGTCCTACCAGCCCCCCAGCGTTTATGTGAAAGCACCTTTGATATGTTTAATGATTGGGAGGCTTTGTTCTTCAGGTTCTTTATGTGTGGCAAGAAGGTCAGCTTCCTGTCAAAAGCTATGCCCAGAAATTTGTGTCCACTTTTTACCGGCAATTCCGCTTCGTTCAGGTATAGTATAGGATCTGTCTGTAGGCCACGTTTGAGTGAGAAAAGGATGGCCACTGTTTTCTGTGGGGAGAACCGGAAACCATTTCGGTCAGCCCACGTTGAAAGTTTATTTATTGTTAACTGCCCTTGTCTTTCGCATGTTGCTATGTTTGAGGACGTGCAAGCTATCTGAAGGTCGTCGACATAGATTGAATACATAATTGACCTTGGAATTATTTGACTGATTGAATTCATTTTAACAACAAAGAGGGTCGTGCTTAAAACACTCCCTTGGGGCACTCCATTTTCTTGAATAAAAATTCTCGACAGGGTTGAACCGAGGCGTACATGGAATGAACGGTTTGACAGGAAGTCTTTTAGGCAGTTCAGCATCCTGCCACGAATGCCAAGTTCAGCCAAATTGTGAAGAATTCCGTACCTCCAGGTTGTGTCATAAGCTTTCTCTAAATCGAAAAAAACAGCAAGACATTGTTGTTTGTGCATAAAGGCTTCACGGACAGTATTTTCGAGACGAACCAGGTGGTCTGTTGTGGAGCATGCCTTTTTTGAAACCGCACTGATGGACATCGAGAAGCTCACGGGCTTCTAGCACGAATGGTAATCTCATATTCACGATACTTTCAAATGATTTTGCAAGGCAGCTGGTGAGCGCTATGGGCCTGTAACTACTGGGAGAGGTTGGTGGTTTTTCGGGCTTTAAGAATGGAACGATGATGGCCTTCTTCCAGGCTTCGGGTAGTTTACCCGATACCCAAACCTTATTAAAAAAACTCAAGAGTGCCTCCACGGCAGGTTCAGAGAGGTGGGACAGCATTTGATAGTGTATTCCGTCAGGGCCGGGTGCAGTCTGTTTACCAGCGGACAAGACTGTGTTGATTTCTTGAACTGTGAATAATTTATTATATGGTTCATTTGTATATCCACTTGTAGGGAGTCTTTGTTTCTCGGCTGTGTTTTTGTACGTAAGAAATGATTCTGTGTAGTTTGATGAGCTGGTAACTGCCGAAAAATATTCGCCTAAAATGTCTGCCTGTTCTTAGATGTTTGTCTGTATACGAGGGGCTGTTAGAAGGGGAAGTGTGAAAGGGGAGTATTTACCATCTAGCTTTCATACCTTCTCCCACATTTCTTTTGATGTGGTTGAGCTATTTATGGAAGTCACGTAATTTTGACACGAAGTCTTTTAGGTTCTACGGCGGATATATCGGGCTTGTGCTCTTGCCTTTCTAAAGTCTATGAGATTTTTCTGCGTGGGGTACCTTCGAAAGTTTCCCCATGCTTTGTTCTGTTTCTTTTTTGCTAATCTACATTCTTTTGTATACCAGGTTTTGTGGTTTTGTTTCACCACTCCAGAAGATTGAGGTATGGCCAGGAGCGCGGCAGAAATAATGTAGTTTGTGACAATTTCATTAAGTTCATCTATACCTAAATTATGTGGATCTATTTTTTCTAAGCTGGCATTTTCTTGAAACAGCGCCCAGTCGGCTAAGTGGAGCTTCTAACGTCGTGGTTTTGTAGGAATGATTTGCGGAGATGATGTTAGGTTGATAAGAACAGGTAAATGATCGCTACCATACGGGTTGTCCAACACATCCCATTTAAAAGCATTAAAAACAGAAGGCGATGTAAGAGACAAATCTATGCAGCTCCATTTTCCGGAGCTTGGAGAGCAGTATGTGTGTTTGCCCCTGTTGAGCTGGCATATATTATTGCAGAGAATAAAGTCTTCTAAAATACGGCCTCTAGTGTCCGTTTCTTCGCTTCCCCACAAATTGGAGTGAGCATTAAAATCTCCGACTAACAGATATGGCTCTGGTAATTGTTTTAAAAGGTTTTCAAAGTCATGGAGTGTTACTGTCAGGTGTGGTTGGATATATACGGAGCATACTGTAATTGTTTTAAAGTGTACTGCAGATACTGCAACGGCTTCAAATGTAGTCTGAAGCTTGACTTCACGAGTAGCCCCACTACTTTGAACAACTATGGCAGTACCTTCAGAAAGCCTATTTGCTTGCTCTCGGTCGTGGCGAAAGACTTTATATTTACTTAAGGTATTTTTATGTTTTGATCCCAAGTTTGTCTCCTGGAGACACAAAACAACCGGGGCATATACAGCAAGAATATCTTTTATGTCACCGTAGTTTTTTAATATTCCTCGACAGTTCCAGTGAATTAGGAACGCCATATCTAATAACTTTGACGGATGTGTTTCAAAACCTATGCCCCCCGTCTTGTGGGGCCCGTTATTGGTGTTTTTGCTCCCTTTTTGTAATCAAGGGAGCTGCGCCGTCGCTGCTGCGGAGGCGGGCTACTGCTTATATCCATCGCCTCCAGCGAGGTGATGGGTTTCCGCGGGGAGCCCGCGGGGGTACGGCTTTGTGGCTTCTCCCGATGGGGGGAAGCCCTGCGGCCTACCGGCTCAGGGGCCAGCGAGCCTTTTTTGTGTGATAGTATGGCAGCCTTGGCTGCACCTGTCATAGTTGTGGATGCCTGGGCAGTGGCCTGAAGTTGGAGTGGTGTGTCGCCACTCCCACTAACTTTGGTTGTGCCAGAGGCCACCGTCAGGTGCACCTCCGGGATGTCAATGGTGCCGACACCGGAGTGCCGTTCGGGTGGGGGACGGGGCAGGCACACATCAACAATGGTGTACTGTGTGCCCACTGTCACCAGACGCCGCTCGGCCCCCCGGCGCACGGCATCAACATATGACCTGGATGTCTCCTGAGTGAACTTCTTCCTTGCCTCAGGGTAAGATATGTTTTCTCGTACTTTTAGATTGATTATTTGTTTTTCCTTTTTGAATACTTCACAGGTTCGTGAGTACGCTGCATGTGGACCGTTGCAATTTGCACACTTTGTTTCACTTGCTTGGAAGTTGTCAGTATTGTCTTCGGTTTCGCCGCATTTGGCACAGGTCTCCCTGCCTCTACATGTTTTGCTGCTATGTCCATACCTTTGGCATTTGAAACATCTCCTAAGGTTAGGGATGTATGGGCGCACTGGGCACCTGATGAATGCAACCCGGACAGACTCGGGCAAGCGAGTGCTGCCGAATGTTAGCACAATGTGAGGTGTTGTTTTTTCTTCGCCGTTGCACCTTATACTTATGCGGCGAAGGGACGTTACTCCTTGGTCTCGCAAATTCTCGAGGAGCTCATTTTCGTTCTCTGTCATTACCAGCCGCTCAGAAATTACTCCCTGAACGCTGTTCAGGCTTCTGTTAGGTGTTACAGTAATGTTAAGGTGAGCAAGTTTCTTTGGTGCTAGTAGTGCATCACTCTGCTTTTTGGATTTGACTTCTACAAGAAGATCTCCTGAGGACAGTTTTTTTGTTTCATATTCTTCGCCTATGTTAGCTACTAGCCTTTTTGTAGTACAAACACTGATAGAGTGGCCACTGGAGCGTTTTGCTCCACAGCGTGAACTACCAGGAACTGTGAAAATTTTCAGCACATTTCTGAGTTGTAACTTTGATTCCTTCGGTGCGGTACCGTTTCCGGTTCCGATCGTTCTTTTTTAGAGGGGGAAATTGAGAATCCATGTGGCATGTATGGATTAAGGGTTCCTATTGTGTCACCTGTGTTTCACCCTTATAGACACAAGAAGGTCCCGGAGCCCCCCATCTGGTAAACAGACGGGGAGCCCGTCGGCCGGGGCTTGACCATGGCCCCGACCGTCACCGTTCATGGTTTCTACCCTTCACCTTACAACCTGTCGCCACGGTGTGGATTACAGCTTCGGTATGGGGGCTAAGGGTCCGTGGTGGCGCCAAGCACCATCACCTTGAGTCTCAAGGTGCCCTTGTGGGGGAAAGTTGAATAAGTCGAGTAAGTACTTATAGCTATCTATTCCTGGGCATTGCGTATTCATACCAGATCGCCAATAATGACTACTTTCTCTTTGGAATTTTACAGAGAGAAAGGAATCGCTTCTAAAATTATTTTTAGAGAAATGGACACAGCGGAATTCGGAGGCGTATAGATCACACAAATATGATAAGCGAGCAGCCTAATCTAGCAAAAAAGCATTTAAATGTCTGCATGGCTGCATGTAAGTGACGTCATCTCAGAAATTATATGATTGCTCTTAACAAAAAGTGCCACGCCTCCAGCACACGTACTGGAATCTCGTGCAAGCGATTTGTTCGTGCGCTGTGGAATGAGAACGTTCTCGCCGTGTTTTAGACATGGGTCAAATAAGGCGATAATGTCAAATCATTTCGTACACTGTGGCAGAAATGCAAGAAGATCGAGAGTCTAGGTTCTTCCTTAAGCTGCGAATGTAGCCATGAAAAACGGAAAGCCCTGAGATGTCACACAATTGTTCAACTTGAATTCTTGTGTCCGCCATGGTTATACCCTTGCCACGGAACAGCACCCAAGAAGCACATTTATAATACTTATACTCCTTTGGCTAGATCGTCCTCTGTATAGCGATAGGGACAACCCTTGAGTTTTCTTATTGCCTCATTAGGAATTTTCCTTCGGAAACCCTCGAGAATTCCAAACTTTTTTTCTCGATCTAACTGAACCACCTTGCAAAGCAAGATTTCATTTTCAGAAATACGTGATCGTTCACGTAAATGGGGTAAATTTTCCGATGGCCAAGCGTTGTTGTGTTCAGCCGCTTTTTTCGTGTTTCCTTCTCAATATTATCGCGAATTGATCTTGATGTGAATCTGGCAATTATGTTGGGGAGACCTGAGCTCTTTGTCG
This sequence comes from Dermacentor andersoni, assembly GCF_023375885.2. Lineage (NCBI taxonomy): Eukaryota > Metazoa > Arthropoda > Arachnida > Ixodida > Ixodidae > Dermacentor > Dermacentor andersoni. The sequence continues at coordinate 175,471,824 of NC_092815.1, read as the reverse complement.
GCGCTCAATGTATGTTTCATGTACGGTCATTTCATGACCGAGGGTTTTTGCCATTTGTTCTTCATTGTTGCATCTGAAACAAGCGTGACATTTCTGCAGCCAACTCTGCCCTTGTAGGCATTACAACTCCCGATGAGCACCGGGTTAAGTTGGATGGATTATACTTTGCATGACATATGCTGAGCTGTGTCATGCATCATACTCGCTAGGATCGACAAACGTACTGCCAAGCTACTCTTCATTGAGCGCCGCGCTCGAGGCTAAATTCAGCTCCGATTGCGTCATGCGCGGCGCGACAACGGTGCCATCTGCGCACGCGACACACGCATGGTCGAGTAATGGCTGCGTTCGTGTACACAACGACAGCAAAGTAAGGTGCGCGGGTGGTACGGTTGCAAATATTGATCCTCGCCGACTTTTCTCACTCGCAAAATCGCTGGGCCCGTGGCCATCGAAAATAGCACAGTGCAAAGCATTGAACGCGCTTGAACATTTTTACGCAGGGACAGGCGTCCTTAACAAGCATTAGATATCGCACTGAATAGTCACACCATGTTACTGTAACTTGCTTCTGTTATTTGTAATTATTGGCGCTTGTATATTACGTCTTATACTTTTCTTTTTGCATTCTGTGCGTGTATTATTTTAACTCTGTGCAATTCCTCATCTGTTATTATGCTCATCGCAGCCTACATCACGGCCGCTTGTGTGTGTTTGTGATTTTGTTTAGAAACTCATTGTGGTGTGACTTGCATTTGCCTTTTATATTAATATGTTCTTGGGTGTGTAGGACTGAATGTGTGCTGTGGATTTCTGACCCTATTATGTCGTTTCTTTTCAGTTTGATATATATTTTTTATATTTTAGTTTCCAATCTGCAAAAAAGAGTAGCCGTCCCCATTATAAGATGACACCCGTCCCTTTCATTTATTTTCATTTCAATAAAAGAAAGATATAAGGGATAATAATGTTGTATGCTTTCATTGCATGTATTTTTTGGAAGCGACAACCTAAGCTGACCGATATTCAAGACGGTTAGCACTACATGCAATTGTAAACATCCAACAGTGTTGTAATCTATGTGAAGCGGTACGTTTGTGAAAGAATTCACTCAACACCGTACAAAGAAATGCGGTGTTTATAAAGGGATTACGATGCGTCTTTATGTTCAAGGTACGCAACGTCTAATATCGTGGAATGTTTATGTTTATGCAGTACATCGTTCACAGGATATACGCCAAGCAAACTAGGAGCAAAGGCGTTGTTGGTTTACGATCCTTTTCGAGTTGGACAGAGAAGGGGAAGGGAAGACGGCGCAGAATTGTGGGGGCTTAAAAAATGAGGAAACGCGACAAACAGACACGTTCAGTGCGCTTACGTAAACGTGCTGACAGGGTAGAAACAAGCCAACTGAGTCGGACCACTTGTTATACTCGGGAAAATGGACAGACCATGACAGAGGCGTGCTGCATCATCGCGCATTTGTGCGAGAATTTGCAAAGCAAGCTGATACTGATGTTGCGAGTTTCTAAAATTTCCGAGACATTTCGTCGCATGTGAATTAACAAATACAGCCTACAGCGTGTGCCTGGTGGAAAGCTTCGGGTGGGAACAGAGGGAGGCAAATTGAGATATTGAAGGAATGTCGTGACGTAGGCGCGTTATGGAGTTCAGGTTGAAGCTGATTTGAACGTTGAGCGAGTTTGTATACACTGTTGCATGATCCGGCTTGGCGCAAGAAGTCAGAGGAGAAAATAATTAGGCAGACAAAGAAGAAGAAGAAGAAGAAGAAGAGGTTTATTTTACCACATAAGTACACTGATGTGTACAAAGTGGTAGGGATGGCAGGATAAAAGCTTCATAACGGCAGCTTGACTAGTCCCATCTACCAGTTTATGCGGCGTTCTGACCAGCAGTCGTCTCAGCACGGTGTAAGAAGGTGCATAAATAGCTGAAATTACACAGTCGCGTTTGTTGGCATAATCAGAATAAGCGGCGAGCAAAAGATTCCTTTTTATTTTTTTATTTCTTTTGCAAATTGGCAGCGAGTGTCTAGGGTAAGAAGCACTGAAGCGACTGAGTCCGTATTTGAAAGCAAAAAAGCTATTATGCTAAAAGTATTCGCCACAACAGATTCTAGACAACCATGCTATTGGACATAATACTAACGAAGGAGGCTGCCCCACGTCTAACATCAATTATACGAATGAAAAGTTTTGTGAATTCGGTACCTGGATTTTGCGCCGGGCTGTCAAGGTTTGGAATTTTGCCCGCAGTTTGATCAGACGGATACGTCCAATGACAAATAACGTCACTAAAAGGAATACCAGAAAAACGATATAACAAAGGAAGGCCCGGGCGACAAATTGTGCTTTTAAATACACCTCACGTGCAAAGTTTGTGGTCCCTGAGATACAAGTGTCCTTTAACATCATGCATGTTGCCAAACTGGGCGGTGTTTAAATGTTTGCCATAGGGAACATTTTCTGTCGGTAAAAGTTGTCACTAAGACTTATTTTCTGGTATATTGCCAGACGTGTACCTGTTATTTAAGACACCGGAACCAGGCAGCAGGATAGTTGGTAGCAGCTTTTCATACCAAAATAGTGGCTCACACATAGGTGAGTGTTTCTATAGTGTGGTTTTACATTCTAGTGAATGTCGCTATGTTCAGAAACTTTGGACAATGGCGAAGGGGGGAGGGGACGGTGAATGACCTCACTGAAGTGTATTCTTTCTTTTTCTTTTTTGGTTACATAGTTAAAATGAGATGTTCGCACAGATAAACGGTTCTAGCTACTCCTTGTCTAATTCACAAGTGGTAGCGTTGCACTTATAGGCAACTATAACGTAAAGCTATTTCAAACTGTTTTTATTCCATTTCGGCAGTCAGCTCTTCCCGATTGGTCAAAATTATTTCAGGCTACCCCCACTTCGCCTGTCTATCACGCGACGTCACTAAAAGCGCGAAAACTTATATGACGTGTACAAAGTGACGTGTGGAAACATTATGTATGATCAGACCGAACAAAAGAAGAATAATTATTTCCCATTGCAGGCTTTTTTCGCCATCAGCCCACCGCTAATGGCCAAAAGTTTTCGGACTGCGCTCACTTCGCCTTTTCGTCACGAGACGTCACAAAGCCACTAAAACTCTTCACATCAAAGGGACGTGTGCTCGTTAAGCACGTGCTAATATTCTGCGCGAAACTGAATTTTTTTTCGGAATAGTCGGAGACTAGCCAGTTCCGAAAGGAATAGAGGATGTGTGCCCTACAGCGATTGCTCCGGCACTCGATACTCGGAGCTGCCGGAGAGAAGGAATTTATTTGTCTAAAGGCACCGGGCGGAGGGATGAGTTTGGACTGGTGGCGCCCCCATGCGGCGGCGCCACGAATGTAATGGCGTGTGATGGCTGGGCTGGGCTCGGCAGGCGCTGCTACCGGCTACGTTGATTTGATATTTACCGTCGTTTTTTTTCTGTTTTGCGTTACTGAAACAAAATACCGAGTGAAACCAGATCTGGTCAAACATGCTGCGTTCTCGGGTTACGAACAGTTACTGAAACATGACTGAAGCTGGTTAGGCCTTTCACTGCAATCATTTCTCATCGCGGCCTCACCAGATGGAACGGCGGAAAGACTGAATACGTGCGGTCTGTTGCGAACAACACGTACAGTGCTGAGCAACTGAAACGCGATACTCGAAGTGCCTGGTCGAGGGATGTGCCGACTGTAAGCGCTGGTGACACCGAGCTGGCACTTCATAGCATGAAGTGAAAGCGAGAACCTTCTTGATGCATTGTGGTCTGCGTGCGGTCCCACGGCGATCACCTAGTGCTCACCTGTGCCGCATAAAAAGAAGCAAAGCGAGAGAGAGACGGTAGCAGCCGCGCGCTCCGAGTATTGTGTTTCAATCGCTGAGCACTGTACATTTCCGACGCTGTTTTGCAACGTCCTGTAGTTGTAACATTAATAAAGGAGGCGTTCATACGCAAGAGCTTCGTGTCTCATGGAAATTGCGTGTCTTCGCCTCCGCAGCTTTAACTGTTCCGCAGCTTGGACTACGAATGCGAACTCAGATTTGTAGTCGCCATTTTGCAGTCTTACCAAGCATCTGTTTTACCTTTAGGGTATATTTTCCTTCCTCCCGCTTCAGAGAGAGAGATAGCAAAGAGAGGAAAGGCAGGGAGGTCAACCAGACGAGCGTCCGGTTTGCTACCCTACACTGGGGGAAGGGAAAGGGGGAACAAAAAGACGAAAGCGGGATAGAGGGAACACTGTCTGTGCACGCAGCAAAGTGCTTGGAAATCGGTCAAGTCAAAGCAAGTGCTCCGTCGACACGTTAGGCTGCCGTCAATTTTGGTGGTTCATTGCTGGTGATGCACGTTGAAGTTACCAGTGACGACAAAGGATCCGGTGGGCGTCAGCAGTACGCTGCAGTGCGTGGCAGTACATTTTTAAGCTAAACCGAAGTCGTTCTGACTTCAGTGCGAATATAATGATGCGGGTGACCCATGATGCTTACTGAAGAGTTGCAAGTACTGAATTGAGAGCATCCAGCACTTGCATTGCACTTCGCGCTGACGGAGTGTGCAGGTTATTTAGGAGTATTCGAAGGGTATTCATCAGAGACCGGAGCATCATAACGACTCGCCGGTCTTCTTCGGGCAATTTGTCAGGAACTCGCGCTGTTCGCTCTACAGCCGTGCACAGCTGTATGACTTGACTAGGCTCCGGTTGTGGCATCAGCTGCGGCATCGCCTCCGGTTGTGGCATCGGCTGCGGTATCGCCTCCGGCTGTGGCATCTCCTCCGGCTGTGGCATCGGTCGTACCACCGACTGTGGCATCGGCTGTGGCATCAGCTGTCGTTTCGGTTGTGACTTCCACTGTTGCTCTGGCTTTGGCTGTTGCTTTAGTTGTGAGGACCAAGTTGTATTGTTCTCCGCCATGACCTTGTCCGATTTAGATTGAGTTGCCTCACGCCTAGGGGGCAGAGGAGGAGGTGATGTCGGATGGGGCCTACTCTTTATAGAGGTATCAGCGTTCTTTGAAGTCCGGCGGCGTCGGGAGCGTCGCTTTCTAACGGCCGCAACAGCTTCCCGACGAGACGAATGGTCTCTCGCCATCTGTTTCAAGATCGCGTTTTCCTTCTTCATTTTGGGGCAGTCCTTCGATGAAGCATCATGGGACTTAAGGCAATTGGTGCATTTGAGAACCGTAGCTGCACAAGAGTTTGCAGCGTGTGGCTCGCTGCAGCGTGAGCAAACTCTTGTGTTCTCGCACACGGCACTCACGTGTCCAAGCCTCATACAATTGCGGCATTGCAGTGGCCTTAGGATGAATGGTCGCACAGGGTGTCTAAAGTGGTGCACCTTGACGTGCGAAGGGAGAGCCTCGCCCTTGAATATAATTTTCACACAGCGGGATGTGCCGAGGCGACACACATGTGTTATGGCGACGCCATCAACGGCAGGCTTCACTAGGATCGGCAAGTCGGCGCTGGAGATGGAAACGTCCACGTCGTAGATGACACCAGTAGTTGAACCACTGTTCTGGGGGATGTACGGGTGGAGCTTAACGCCACCTAGTTCTGTAACTGTAGTCAAATTTCTCAGCGCAGTCTCATGTGTGACGTCGATAGCCAACACATTTTTTCGTGTGTTGACTCTAACGTCTGCTATCTGATTTGGCGCCATCGCTTCAAGTTGCACCGATACGGACTGTCTGTTGAGCCGCCTCAGGTTGTCGGTAGCCAGTTCCGGTACAAATAGAATCGTACTGACTGTCGTATTCCGAGTTGGTCCCACCATTGGCGTGCTCGAAGGCATGGATGCCCTGGCGGTGTGTCTTCGTTTCGCCTTGCGGCTCCTCACAAGCTCGAAGGCGTCATCGGAGAAGTCGTCACTGCTGAGCGAGTAGACGCTGGTGTCATCGCCGTCGGTGTCGCTGTGGAGGCCGGTCCGCTTCCTAGACGCAGCCGCCGCTGAAGTCGCCATTCCCGGCAGAGGCACGGGGACGTCAACTTGCATCCGCGCCACGAACCATGCCGGCTCTCCAAAGATGTACGCAGAAATAAGGAAAAAACAGCTGAGCTACAGAAAAAGCGTTCTGGCTCGCAGACCCTCCCGCTTCAGAACTCCAGTTGCGTCCGGCACATGACTGTTTCATAGGCGTCGACGGCGAAGGTGAACGCACCGGCGTGTTCATACTTGCCGCCACCGACGGCTTTCGTCGCGCTAAGCTGTATGAAATGGGCCATGACTGAATATTGGGCTCGTTTCTCAGACATTAACGCCCATATTCAGAAATGCATGTTAGCTTTGAAGCCCATGCTTGACTTGGCCTAAATGACGCCTATCGTGCATGCGCCCAAGTCGCTCATCGCGTTTTCTTTGGCGCGTTTACGACAGGCGTCATTTATATCAAGTCAAGCATGGGTTTCAAGCTAAGATTCATTTCTGGTTAGGGGGGTAAGAATGACGAAAAAATACGTACAGCCGACAGAGAACGGGAACCTACAGCCCCATGTGTGATCGGTGAAGCAGCCCAATAAAAAACAAAAACGAAGACGTACGTCTCCTTTCTTTTGTCTATGATTTTAGAGGGCCGTTATCGGGGCCCGTTCCTGCATTGAGCATCGGCTTAACTGAGCGAACGGGCAAGCGGAGGAAGAGGGCATCGCGAAAGCGCGAGAAGAAAAGCGCAGTGCCGCGCAAGACGGGCTCTGCGGTGACGACAGCTACGAGATGGCGCCAGAGGAGCGCACCGTCGTCTGTTCACCGATGGAATTCGGAGAGTGCGTCCACCGGTACCATATATGGAAACAAAGCGCTGCACTAGCGGAGGTTTGTTTGTGGGTGCTGCTGTGAATCACGCACACCTGTCGCCCACGCGTTGCCTCTCGCGATCTCCCCATTAGCGGGTTAGTTGCGCCACGCTTCGCTCCGTTTGCCACACGCGCACGAGACTGCGCCAGTCAATATATCGCAAAATAATATCGCGTGTAGATTTCGCATGCGGGAATATCGTAATCGTCGGTGAACTTTTTAATCCAGAATGAAATGTTACAACCTGGGTACTAACCCGAAAGTGGTGCAATGTCTCGTCGCGTGTTCGTAGCGTTCTGCTACGAGGAAGGCACTGGAGAATGAGAGCAGACCCCGAAGGCGGTGGTTCAGTTTGCCACACCGTCCCGAAGCATCATCTGCCACGAGGCGACAATGGGACAAACTGACACGCTCCCGATCATGACACAAGTAAGAAAGTAATTAATTCTTGCGTCCGAATGGAAGCTAGAGCGCACACGAGTGCTCTATACCTCGTGCGATGTGGGACGTGCTGTAACGTATTCGTCATGTCAGAGAAGTGCAACCTTCATAACGCAGTGCTTGGGGCTTCCAGTATCCTTCACTGTACAGGCCACTTCATTGTAAAAGTCCCACAGCGTACAGCTCACACAAGAACAGGGACAGAGTTACTCCTTCGTTATACAGGTCATTGTGCTCTAGAAGCTTACCATAAGCGTACGTTGTAGAGACGCTCGGCTGCAGTCGATGTCGGCGTGAGAGTAGCCCGCGTACGGTTTGAATATCGTCCTGCTGTGCTAGCGATGTCAAGGGTTAAATGTATGCGAAAAACCTTCGGCATTTCGTGACCGCTATTGAAGCCGAATAATACACGCGCAAGCGCCTACGTGTTATCGCTCATAACCACTGCAGTCGCTCTGGTGATCTTTGTGGTCTCCTGACGAATACTGCGTTACTGTATCATTAACGAGAAAATCAGAACAGTCTTTGGTAACCAATTTGATAGTAGCGAAAGCCTCTTAGCTCAATATCTCCCAGGTAAAGCCCTCGAAGAGCGTGCTCTTCACCATCGTGTTTGTGCACAAACGCGATGTTGATGGTTATGTTTGGCAAGAAGGCGCTTTGTCACAGCCGAAAAAACCACATTCGACGCCGACCCTCATTTGCAAGGAAAATCGCATTACGTGAATGTCGCCGTGTAGGTGTGATGTCGTTGTGATACTTGCAGTGACCCAAGTTGACGTCAAAAAAAAAAGATTTATTAAAGAGCGACAGGTGCCCGTTGGCTCCTGGGGCACCTACCCAGCGGCGCACAACCAGCTGCCCCATAGATACATACCCAGTGATACAGACAGACAGACAGACAGACAGACAGACAGACAGACAGACAGACAGACAGACAGACAGACAGACAGACAGACAGACAGACAGACAAGAAATTTTAATTGGTCCTAAGGGACTACGTTGTCGTAGTCGCGGGCCGCACCCGCGCCGGGGTCGGAAGACCGTGATATTCAGCCCTGGCACAGGCCCTTTGGACAGCCCGAAGTTGGACAATCTTCTTGCCTGTTGAAAGGCGAGTGGCGCAACACAGAACATTGCCACAGCATGTGGTTCAAAGTGGATCGTTCCTCGCCGCAGTCTGGGCAGCGGGGATCCACACCCGGAGTGTAGTGGCTCAGCCTTGAGCGAGACGGAAAGGAGCCCGTCTGCAGCATTCTCAGCACCGAGGCCTGGGGTCTGTCTAGCTTCGGGTGAGGAGCCGGAAACTGCCTGCGTCCCAGCTGGTAGTGAGCAGTTATCTCGTGGAAAGTTAGCAGCGGGTCCGTGCTTCAGTCGATCCTCTGCGAAGCCGGGCCCCTCGGACCGGCGCGGTTGATGAGACCTCGCGCCTGGTCGTGGGCCAGCTCATTCGGGTTGATGGAGCCGGGGGAGACGTTCCGGGCCATGTGACCCGGGAACCAAGTGATGACGTGACGGGCCG